>NC_054537.1:43787490-44087490 GCF_017654505.1 Polyodon spathula | reverse complement strand
CATTCTCAACAGAATATACAGCAGACGCAGCTCTGCTGTATGACACAGGCTAACGGGGCTGTAGTGAACCGGGTCATTTTTTTGGGAGGTGGGACAGCACTCTTCTAACCCTAACCCTAATTTATTACCTAAAGACAAATACCAAAATAAAATGCTGACTTTTAGTAATACAGACTTTTCTTAGATCCTAGTCGCAACTCAAATTTGTCAGAGGTAAATTGTACTAGTCACTCACTTTCATACAGCTCACTGTGTCTATCCCTTAGTAACACACCACTAGCTAGCAGGCAAGGTTTTTATTTATTTTTTTATATATCGTAAATAGAAAAGCCCAGGCTGTGAAGAACAACCTAATTCATATCACATCTTTGTTTTTATCCAGCGATATGAAGAGTTAGTATACAGTAGGTTTAATACTTCAGGTGCTAGTAAACATTAGTTAGTATGCATATTTTGACTCGACTGGAATTTAATTTAATTAAAACATAACATTTTGTAAAGGTTAACTGTTTATAAAGTACCACTATTGATTTTTAGTACAGCTCCGGGTTTGCCATGACACCCTGACTTCATAAAATTTAATGTCGATCTAAAATACAGCAGTAAAGGGTACATCAGCACTACATGAATGATAAAACATAAACTATCCCAGCTTGTCCTTCCGAATGTATTTGGTCATTATATAATAATCCTTATGCGCCCAAACATCTGCATAATGCCACACAGCTAATGTCCAGAATCACTGTTCTCAAGCATCTCTTCTGAGCCAAAAAACATGACTTCCGCATGTACCCAGAGCATGCCCAATGAAGAGTTGGATAAGCTGTATTACCTCCGTGTGGAAACGCACTAGTCTGTGTAACAAACACAGTCCGTCTAATTTTTCATAAGGAAGGAACTTGTACCTGCTTTCGGTTTGTGTTTCCTTTGCATGTTGTATTTTGATGCATTATTATGATTAATGCTGCATTCAATAAAAAAACAACAAAAAAAGTCTACTGTATAAGTGGTTGCGGGGAAAAGAAAACCCAAGATGGAGTCATTCTCATTTCCAACTCATGGGACCTACCTACAATTATAGCAGCGCTGTGTTATTTCAATATACGTCCCCAAAGCCTCCAGCTGATTCGGAATGTTTGTAGAATAGGCACGTATCAGATAAACTAGCAAATGCGATTTGGAAACTATGTATTTCCTTTAGAGATGAGGTCTTTCAGGATCTGAGCTAAAAAAAAATAATATTGCATTTTTCCATTCTTTGTATTTGCTTTTCATTTGCATTTTCTGACACAACACATGCACAATCATCTACCTGAAATATTGTCTGGCATTATTTTGGACGTTCCCTGTGTATAGTCACACTGTTGCTGAGTAAGTATACAAATTGTGTTTATGAATACTGTATAATAAACCCTTGCAGTCACATATGCCAAAACTGTTAAATCAATGTAAACAATTCTAAATACTGCATTAACACATGGTGCTATGGCAATAAAGCAGCTTTTTGCTAATCAAAATCACAACAAAGGCAAACGCTTGGGCTCATTGTGTGTTTCTGATGCTTTATATCTCTAGAAAGTTAGATTGAATGTCCCAAATCTGGGATTGATGTAGGGTGACTCAACTTTAAGTGGTGGTGACAACAGCAGTACTTGTATGCCTACTGTAAGTAATATACATATTAAGTTGAAAACATTAAAAACTTAGGCCACCCACGTCAAATACTGATGTTAGCCTTAATGTACTGATTCAAAGCAGAATGTGTTGGGTTATTTATTTTATTATATTCACACAGTATGGTATTAACTATAGGTAGGTGTTTGCAATAAACCTGTTAAGGGCTTCGAGGTATTATGGGACATCATAGGTCAAGTGGCCTCAGATGACTTAGAACCCCGAGAAGCCTGTAAAAGGCTTATTACACACACTTACCTATAGTTAATTCTTTATTATATATGGAGAGTTGTAATCGACCAAACATACAAACACAAATATTGGCAGATCTGCAGAGAGCTGCATGTTGTGCATCATCTGCCATATTTTGTTAATGCGCACTCTCATATTTTTGACCTACAGTGAACTCGTTAATCATTCTAACAGGATCTTCAGTTAGTTAAGACTGCTTATTCTGAGACTACTGTACAATGACTGGTTTACTTTATGAGCATCTTCCACTCCTGCATGTTCTCAAATACTGTACAGTAATTCATGTTCATGAGGAATTTAAACACATTAGCACTCCAATGAAAAGCTCTACCATGAAAGCATCATTTATTAAATGTAAAACAAAAGCAAGATCTGACCTACATCTTTAACAGCACGTGCTTCAAGCAGCTGCAGTATAAAATACATGCATGTATCTAGATCTATCTATGCATGTAGTTCATAATTTGCAATCAAAGCAATGATCAGCCTACTTATTTTATAATTTAGAAATGCTGACGATAAAATACAGTGAAATACTATAGTTGGGTCATTCCATGAAAATTATACACTATGTAATCATTATCAGACTAATGGCAAGCATATATCTCTATCAGGGTTCTCACCAGGAACTTTTCACAGGGTGGTGGTGGGAGGAGCGGGGGGTGGGAGCAGTGAAAGAAATGGAGATCCTCGCAAACCCCTGCAGGCGAGGCAGGAAAATGGCTGCAGATTTAAGCTAAGGTGGAAGATTTTCTTAAGGCCAGACATCCGAGAAGCATGGATTAAGAAAAATTCCACCAAAACCGAGAGAACATCTGTATGGAGTGAGAGGTCATGAGGGGCAGAAATGAAATCATCGTAAAACAGAGAGAGAGACTGTTCCAATGCTAGGAGAGAGGACCACCTCCTAAAATCTTTCCTGGATTCAGCTGTAATATTAATGTGAGAGTTCAGATTTTTAGCTGTTGTAGAGCGAGCGAGAAGAGGAGAAATAAATGTCCTACCTTGAAAAATTATGCAAATTGAAAAATTGAAAATGTTCCAGGAGTGAAAGGTGGTTCCATTTACAAATTAAGTGGTTGATCTCAAATCACTGACTGAGAGAGCAAATGCATTCCAGTTTATCGGGAGGCAGTCAGGCTTCAAATCGAACAGTATCCAAAGTTATTCCTAGAAATTCAAGAGCGTGAACTGGATCGATGGTTTTCTCCTCTGAGAGGGGAACGCCGGCTGAGAAGAGAGACCTGAGTTCTAAGAGTGCTTCAGCTGGAGGGGCTGATGGAGGAGATAGAAGGAGAAAGTCATCCAATAAGTGCAGCAGAAAGTAAATGCGATTAATATTGAAGGCTTCGAAGTGAATCAAAGATCTGCAAGGTAATGCAAGTCTGCAAAGTAACCGCAAACTGAAAAGCAAGACAAGAATTAGAAAGCTGGCTACAGTTTAAATAGGGTGACTGACAGGTATTTTAGCGGGATGACACAAGGGAGGAGCCCCAGCTCCAGCCCCCAAAATACACAAAGGTTCTACTTAAAGCCAGGAGTACAGCAAACGCTTTGAAAACATGGCCCCAACTTTGATCACTTGATACTGATGATTTGTTAAAGAGTTGCACAACAGTCTTTAATAGAAGCGTATTTGAAGCGTATCCTACAGTACCATGTTATCAAATACTGTAGTTTATAACTGGATGAAAAGTTGGTGATCAGAAACACACATTTTAAAGATACTTTTACTTGTAAAAGATTGTTAAGTATTAAAAATATACTATGACACAACCAACCTGCTCATATACTATGAAGTACATTCTTTGAGATGGAGGACATTAGAAATATGAGAGTGGTTTGGCAGGAGTATTTCTGTTTCCAGTAAACTGTCAATACTGGAATATAATGTGATGGATGAGTGTTTTGGCAGTGGGGATTTAAATTCTAAATCTTACTATATAAACGACACTGGCTTTTATGTACTCAATAGCTACTGTATAGTTGTACTTTTCTTTATTATCTGTTGTATGACTTCAGACAGACCAGGCTTACTCTTTTTTATTTTGGACTCTGGGTTAACAGAAGCTGTGCATTTTCTAACACCTGTTTCACTGACATTGAAAGCTTGTTTACCCTGCATGCCCATGACATTGGTGAATAATAAGCTTTAACATGTGACTCAAAAAAGGCAAATGCCATCTGTGAAGGGTATAAAAACACTCCTTAAATTCTCTCTTTTTTAATGTTCCAATTTAAATGGAAATCCTCTCCATTAATCTGAATTAGTAGTGCACTATTATTATTATTATTATTATTATTATTATTATTATTATTATTATTAATAATAATAATAATAATAATAATATATTTATTTATTTATGGCATGTGACACTGGTTATATACAGAATAATTGGCAAGCTGGTTTTAAATACCTTCTTCAAACACCTTCATAAAACAAATAGGAACCACAGTTAAAGCAGGTCATATTGTATTGATCTGTATAATTTTAATATTTAGCAGCAAGCTACGCTAAATAGCAAAAGCAAGTAAACCACCTATAAAAATGTATCGGTTTGTATTTGGTATTCAAATAAAAATTGAATCAATACAAAATATTCACTGCAATAAAAATAATTTGCACAGAAGAAACATGCTACAGAACATGAAATAACATTGTACAATCAGAGATGATTTATCTTTGGTTTAGAAAAAGTTATTTTATTAAAAGTGATTTAGTATTATTACTACTATAAAACATATAAAGTCTGATTTCCACAACATTTTTAGGTTGTATTGAACCACTGCAACTTCAGCTTGCTGCATTTGGCCTCCAAAAAACATCACAAAAACATCACAAAAATAAAATAAAAGAGTCAGCATTACATAAATAATAAAAAACAACATTCCATAAGGAAGTGCTGTGTACAATCATTGTATTATTTGCTAAACATTATGGGCCCGATATTCAAAAGGTTTGCGCACCGCGCAGAGGGGTATGCTCTTTGCGAAATTTTGTCAAGCTGCCACATTTGAAACGTCCTTTTGCACGTCACAATCCATTCTACGCTGTGCAGAAATAAAATGTATGCACTGCACAATATGGGGGGAATGGCTGACAACATGCGTGATCCTAGCATATTCGAAGGTATGCGCCAAGCACAAAACCAGGTTTGTGACGCGCAGAATAAGGATTGTGAAAGGACTGCGTTAACTCCGTGCACACTACCATTCCAGCACTGACTACAAACAGGCAACAATGGGAAACGTGGGCAGCATGCAGTGTGTCCGTCGACATGTGGATGTGAATGACCCAGCAACAGCAACCCCAACATAGGCGAAGATATGCTAAAAGGGTGCACCGGCCTCGGCACACATATGAGGAGCTCAGCAATGAGCAAATCGTGTCCAGGTATCGTCTCGACTCGTCTATGGCACATGCTGCATGACCTGGCTAGAACAAACCTGCGCAGTCATGCCTTGTCTGAGCAATTGGTAGTGTCTGTCTGTATGTGTATCCTGGCTACCGGGACCTTCCAGAAGGTAGCAGGTGATACAGTGGGTATCACCCAGTCAGCCGTGTCCGCCACCTCGACCGGTTCATAACTGCGTTGCTGCGACGTGCTGAGGAACATATTAAATTCCCCAGCACCAGAGCAAACAGTGAGGAGATATATAACATTTATTTATTATCCTTGTAGTCACATTGAGATTAAAACCTCTTTTACGAGTGAGACCTAGCCAAGCAGGTAGCAGCAAATCAATTGGACAATAATAACAAATACACAATAAAATACAATTAAAGACACAGGCAAATCACATTTAAAACAATAATCAAAATACACAAAAGTAGTCAACTATTTAAAACAATTACAACTCTGTCACAAAATCATGCAGTTTACTCTTAAATTGCAATAAAGCTATCTGGGTCTGCAGCTTTAGTTTGGACTGGAATGTATTCCAGGACCATGGGGCATAATAAGCAAAGGATCCTTTACCAGCCTCAGTATGCACATGATGGGCAGATCAGTTATGTGTTTTATCACTGTATTGATATGCTGGACAGGGTAGTCTGTACACATATACAGTTATATGTGTTCTTCACTGCTCCACAGGCATATCGGCATCCAACGTGTACCATCAAAGTATGGAAATGTAGACTGAGAGAAGAATGAAGAGGGGAGGGGGGTCCTGCCTGTTATCTTTGCTCTGTGTTGCCACATATCTGTAAATTAATTGTATAAATACGTCATTCACCCATCTTGTGGCCCATTGCTTTATTTGGCTATTCCATAGGTTGCTGTGCATTACGGATGAGGGGTGGGCAGCTGCAGTTAACGTTTTCCTAAAATCAGACCAGTGATACGATCAACCAATCAAAGACCTGTAACGTACAATTGATAAGTGACTAAACTTCTTTATGCTAATTCCTGGCTATTCAGCATTGCTAATTGTACAGAGACTGTTCATTTATTGAGAAATCATAGAAGGCTACAAGTAACATTTTAGGAGTATATTTTTTACAAATTGATTCTTACAAAAAGTGGCATAACGAAAAAAAATCCATTCCTGCGACAAATTGGGCATAATCATGATCTTCAAATGGGCGAGTAGAATGAATAACATAATGCATTTCTGTGTATTTTGTATATAAAAATGCTTGATTGATGTTTACTTTGCAGGTGAATGACCTTGTTACATTTACAAATCAGAGAGTGTGCTACCACAGTTAAACTTCGTCACGGCATGATTTATATATTAAAAAAACATTCAGAAAAAAAAAAGACAGTATCCAAAGCCTTTTTTTTTATTTTACTTCAAAAAAATATAACTATGTCAGATCAGCTGGCCTTTAAAGAAACACAGATAGTATTTCCTCGTGATACAATACTGTCCGTATTCAATAAAACAGAGGTGTTATCAGTTCATTAATTTGAAAACTCAGCGCCTAGCTATGGAGCCAACCGTGTATTTTGAATGGTCCGTATGTATGTGTGCACGATATATTGTGTGGTCTCGTCTGCTGTCATGTCGGTACATATACTGTGGCAACACCAATGATAGCGGCTTGTCGCATTACTAATGCTGACTGTCCATCATTCTGCATTCTCGCTTGGCTGTTGTGTGCAGTTGCTATATTGGTAGTGAATGCGCAGACGGTTTTGCGAGGCACAAACAGATTTACGAATTGCTCAAAAAACTGCTATATTCCAATGTCTCGTAACTGCTTTGTGCCGTTTTGGAATATCTCTCATTTTGTGCCAAAGCACTATTTTTTGTGAGACATACTGCGTGAAGATCAAAGATCGGGCCCTGTATTTAGTATAAACTAGGGGTGCAACAATTAATGGATGCATCATCTGTCCTTAAATTTCACCGAGCTTTGATTACATTTTGGCGAATCGATGCATCAAATTAGTAACCAGTTTTAAGTCTCCTGTTTCCGGTTTGCATTAAAACCTTGAGTGTGAGTGCGCTGCTTCTAGTGCTAGTGCGGTAGATTTGCGCGTTGTCAAGCCTACATTACGTGTTTGAAAAGACAAATCAGAAGTACACCAAGTATTCATTTTTTTTTTTTTTTTTAATTAAAAAATTGGGCAACACGGTTTTGTTTTGTTTTTTATCTATTAAATCTACCAATTACCTTTTGTTTCAAAGCATGTTGTGTTTGGATTATATGGCAATATTATAGAAAAAAAAGAAGAATTTAATACAATAGTTCCATTAGTCAGGGTTTGTGAGATTAATTCAAATGCTTTGCTTTTGGACGTAAAATGGATACAGTATTGAACAACCATAGTTCAGAAATGACTTCTATTAAAAGAGACTATTGTTTTATCATTATTACAATCTTAATCTGATGTGGACGCACACATTTTCTTTTCAGATGTAAACGTGAGTCCTTTGTACGTACTTTTTTTTTTTTTTTTTTTTAATAATCGGAAGTGTTCTAATTTGAATGCAAGTCGTTCCTTTTTGTTTAACTATTAGGCAAAACTGTGTTTTTAGTTATTAGATCTTCTGTTAAAAAACAAACAAACTAACGTTTGTTTATTTTGAAAAATAAGACATCAATGCTTGTTGTTGATAAATGTCTATGCACTAACTGAATATGAAATTAGGGTGCCGATTGCACCTCTATTATAAACCTATTAAACACTTACAATACAAGTTTTCCTAAAGAACCGTAGTCAGTCATCAGCAAATCTGATCCTCATAGGTTTACGAACAGAAATAAAATACCAGCACTTTAGGCTAATCGGTCCAACATGACAATTTTTCCTTTCCAGTCCGGTGTAGGACCCTGTCCGTCATCATCAAAAAGACATCAAGCACAGGTCTCTAATCGTTTTTTTTTTTTTTTTTTTTTTTTCAGGAAAAAGCAGAGAAAACCTTTCAATGGTTGAATGAGACCGAAAGGAGCTGAAAAGAAAAGGGGAGCGTATCTGAGCAATACACATAGCCCCTTTTAAACCTGTTTTACTGTGAACATTATTTTAAATAGGGTGTGTAAAATAAACAGCGCATGTGAAAATAAATTGGACCTTACACGTCTGACAAGTGCTGAATAAATGGACCGCTAAGGGTTAATGATATCCAGTCTAAACGTTTAGTACAGCAGTGCTCCAGATAAGGGGCGTATTGTTGTAATTCCCGACTAAAAAACAGCCATTTACAACCTCCCAAAAATATTGAGGATTTGTTTTACAGCCGTGGAAAAGCAAACACGGCCCCTGCTGCTTTAACGGCAGTACAGAAATTAAGGAATGCGTTCTTCTAGAGCAGATTTTCAAAGTTCTGCACAGATCTGTGCAGTTCACACAACAGAACTACAGAAATATGCGCTTTTCAACCGCCAGAAGTTTCTATTGGTTCTGCGGTGCACACACTTAACGGTTACAATTCATTCTCTCCGTCTCTCTCTCACGGTAAACACACGTGTCACGCAGAAGCCAAAATAAGATGAAGCAGGAAGATTGCACTTTCTAAAAAACGTCAAAGAAAATTTCGACTTGTATTTTAAGCGTGCCAATTGTAATGTTGAAGAACCTGAAAATGTTAACCTGGAATTATACAAACTGAAGTTAAAAAAAAAAAAAAAGTTTAAAACATGTCATACAAAACAACATGGTTTTCTTGTTGCAGTGATAAATAGTGAAGGGTATGATTGACTGTATGGCAGTGTTTTTGGAAAGTTGAAACAAATTATTGTGCCATATATTGCATGTGTATTGTTCACAGTATAATGGTATACAGGTATAATTAGAAACTTTAATTTTATCTGTGGAAGAGTCTAAAGAAATGCAGATTTGATAAGAAAGTAATAGGATTGTTACACTGCTAGTCTATATCACATGCCATTAAAAAAAAAAAACACACAAAAAAAGTTCCTCTCTTGTAACAACTGTAATGGGCTATACCTTTCATTTGAGAAGGCAAACCTGAAAATGTATAATTTTTTTTTTTTTTTTTTTCATGAAAATCACTATAGGGCTAAACAAAATATACTGATATTTTCTTTTTTAGTGCAATTTTTTTACATTGCAAAACCACAACAAAAGTTGCTAAATACATTTTGTTATGATGTATGATTAGTATATAACAGTGTGCAATATATCTGTTTAAACAGTAATTTAAGCTACAGAATAAAAACAGGTTATAAAGCCTCTTGAGGATTCTATACCAGTAGTGACTAAAGTTTATACAAAGGATTGGTCAACTAGAGACTACACAAATATAAAAGCCAGGGTAAACCCTGTCATATTTTATTATCACAAAACTGTACTGTAAGCAAAGGGTATGGCTTCCAGACATGTTTAAATGCAACACAAAATTAGTTTTTGGTCAATTGCATGGCTTTTTAGCGTGAAAAGGCAATTTACCCACCGTTTAAAGTCGTACACTGTTTTAAACACACACTTCTAATAGCGTGCAGAATGTGTGTGGTAAGTGTGCGTTACGCCAAAAAAATCATGACGGTGGACAGAGTTGACTTTCTAAACTGCATGTAAACACGGCCAATGTCGGATTAAGTATTAAAACAAACGTACATTTACTATATTTGAAATATGGGGAACCAAACGTACCTAAAGTAACTCATCACAATAATCTTTGTTTACAAAAACAACTCTGTACCTACAGTACTTACATGTAAACTGCTATACAGACCAACTAAATATAGAGCTTTGTACACTAATACGAGTACCAGTATGTAGTGAATTAGGTACACAATTTATTTAAATATAAATTAGTCTCTAATCGCCCACTCAGGGACATCAAAATTTAAGACATGAGATATACCACACTTAAGTTTAGGATCATGTAGAACTCTGATTGCCTTGTCAATAATCGACATTCATATAACGTGTCAGAAATATAAAAACAAGATTTTATTTAAGAATAAAAAGGGTTGCACAACTAATCTAGTATTACAGAAAGGAAAGGCGATTGGTTAGAAATATGCGTGAATAGTATACAGTTCATTGATTTCATAGTCAATTACAACAACCATAACATTATTAGCATACATGGTTAATAAACTAATATTAATTATGGCAGATCACACAAAGTGTATACTTTGCATTAGGATTTTCAATACTCGTTTCTCATTGTAATCGATGTTTAATATCAAAATGCACAAGATTTAATTCAACTTCCCATTCAGAACAGAATCCAACATTCCAGTAGCTAATTTAGCAAATTAGTTTTAACATGTTAATTTAGTTTAGATGTGATGTAACAAATTAATATGTTATCAACCTCAATTAATTATATACAGTGTCTATAGAAAGTCTACACCCCCTTTCAAAATGTCCACCTTTTGCTGTCTTATAGCCTCGAATTAAAATGCATGCAAATGTTTTTTTTTCTTCATTTATCTGACCTATCCCACAACTTAAGTGAAAAAAATATTCTAGAAATTTGTAGAAAATTAATTTAAAAAATAAAAACTGAAATAGTAATCCTAAATTAGCTCAGGTGTAACCAATCGCCTTCAAAATCACACACCAAGTTAAGTGGCCTCCAGCTGTGTTAAATTCAGTAGTTCCTGTAGGTTCCCTCTGCTGGGTAGTGCATTTCAAAGCAAAGACTCAACCATGAGTACCAAGGCGCTTTCAAAAGTTGATGAACACTGTAGCTTCTTCTTTTTCTGGATCTGAAGTTCCAATGAAAGAAGACGGCGGTACTTTGCTTAAAGTACGCATTGTATTGCATCGGCTCACAATAAACAAATAGTTTTCAAATGGAGATAAGATTTCCATTTGTCTCGCAACATTATCTTCGAGTAGTTTTCCAACTGGAAACAGTGGCGTTTACCAGACGTAACTCGGTTCACAGAATGCATTTGAAATTCAATGCAATTGAAAAGTTATGCAAGTTTGTAGAAATGTTCTCATTGCAATTATTCTGTACAGCCAGGCCATGACCCGTTTACTGGTTCAGTTTCTTGTAAAGCAAAGAGCAAGGACCTTCTTCAAAGCTGATTTCAGCTTTCTGAAAACATGATTTTAGCCAGTCTTCAGACAACAGATTCTCGCATGATTCCAACATACTTTCCAATTGCTTTCTCCAAGCTTAAGAAATTTTCTTCAGTGGAGTTCTGAGCAATGAAATAGAAGCTGAACTACCTCCTCAGCACTTCTCCTGATTGTCAAAGCGCAGAGACTTTGTGTGTGGAGCTTTGGGTTTCATGTCAGGGGCGCTGTTTCTCCTGTGGGGAGTTGTTTCTAGTGTGGGGAGCGCTGTTTGAAAGTCGCGCTGGATTTTTTTTGTTATCCTCTCTTCACCCCTGTGATTGGATAGTTTGTTTATTTTGGGCTGTGCCCGAGTCCATGTGGGGTGTTTCCCACTGGTTGTTCTCATTCCGAGAGTCCCAGTGTTTTCAATTGGTCTGGCGTTTCACGCCATCGGCTATATTTAGGGGTCCTGTTCTCTCTCAAGTGTCAAGGCATTCCAAAACTGTCTGGTTTCACGTTTTCAAAGACAATGCCAGTGCCACAGAATTTATTTAGCTCTGGTGAAGATAAACCACTTGTCCAGTATTTAGTTTATGACTCTTTTTAAAAGCAATCTTTGTTAGTGGGGGAGTTTGTGAAAAAAAAAAAAACAAGTAGACAAGGGAGAATGGCTTAGGACCCCCATGTATATTCCATTTCTGTTAATTTCATACACAGAATGATATTATGACCCAGTGTGACACTACAAGAATATCTGCCAAGAAAAGGCTTATCGAAATATTCAAGTGATTACTGAATTACAGTACATTAACTTGCAGGGCTTATCCAGATGGATCAATTTAATCAGAGTAATCCATCCAAGTTTATCCCGATTTATGTTTTTTAAACAAAAGCTGTATTATGAACAATACCACAATTTAGGTACAGACTGTATACTGGGCATAGCCTAAGCACTACTTTATACTGTATCACTTACATTATTCAGCAAAATAGGTTTACTACTTAAGACTTCTATCTAGGATGCCTTCTAATGCACACATAAGTGTTTACAGTATCACTGTGACTGGGCTGAGGCCTGCCCCTGTAAAATATAGTTTTGTTTAATTATGATTTTGGTTTGTCACCAATATTTTTCATTTATTAAATTTTCGATGGCTTCCCTAAATTAAAGTTAATATGCAGCACATGGCCAGGTGGGAATTGAACAGACAATCAATTAACTGTAATTTAGGTGATTTTAATCCCACACCAGTGTTCATTTAGTTTGTGGCAGTGTAGCGCTCCAGGTGCGAGACCTCCCTGTATAGCGGGAGTAGAGCACGGCCACCTTTTTTTGCCTTTTATTGCCTCCCACACTTAGGCTACCATTGCTTGTACCCTAGTGGCAGCCACCACCACTGCAACTGCCTGTGTGTAAGCGGCGTTTCAACTTCCCTCTGCGTCTCGCTCGTTCTCTCCGCAGATAACCACACTGTAACAGTACACCCCTGGTACACTTGGTAACAGTAGTGGGATCCATGGAGACACCCGAGGTGCTGCAGAAGGAAACAGAAAAGGAGGGACTGCTGTCCCGAGAGTCAGAGAAGGGGGCTGCCTGCCCAAGTGCCATGGAAGGAGGAGTTTCGTCCCGACAGTCAGTCCTTTGTTCTGTGCTGTTCCCCGCTGTGTGCTGTGAGAGAACCAAACCTGAAGAATGTCTGCGTGTTTAACGAGGGTTCTTTTTAATCATTAACACTGTCAGTTTTGCTACCCATAGGCGAGTGTTTCATTCTAAAAGCAGTATGTCAGTGTTTTAACCAATGTCAGAAGCAATAGTCCAATAATTGTGTCTCAATCACAGGCACTTAACTTTGTTAAAAAGTAGGGGGCAAACTGAAGGACAAACTGCACAGCGTAGAGAGGCAAATTATTATTTTATATTTTCTTACCAATGGTGTCTCTGCACCATGCTAAAGAGAGAGCCAGGTAGCGTTGGGTAATTTACCCGGGTGTTCAGGTACCTGGTACAGGTACTGTATATATATGGATTTCTCGTTTGTGGCACCGATCCCTGAACAGTACCGTTAATATAATAATGTATTGGAATCTGTGAATTTCATATATTATGCAACACATGTAATCAGTGTATTTTTATTTTTTTTATTAATATTTTTTTTTTGTTTTGATCTTTGATATAATATAATGTTTAAAAAAAATGTTTAGTTTAGTTTGTATTCACTCTGTGCCCAAAGGGCCAGCACAGGCACATCTTAATAGTGCAGTACAAATACACAGACATTTACCAAGATACAAATAATAAAAAAAAACTAATTCCCACGGAGCAGTCACGGTCAATGCGTTCTAAACCACGGACAAAATGACAGAGGGAGAATAAAGTCACGGGGATTTAAAAAAAAACCCTGTAATAAAAGCATGTTGCGGCATTGGTGCGCACAGGTTCAGCAAAGAAGGACGAGACAAGCAAATGAAATTTCAATTTGTTGCTTTTTTATTTGCTCTGCAATGGTGACTACTAACTAATAGTAGCATTTATAAGCGCTGAACTAAGCAGAGAGTAAAGACGCAAACAGAGAAAAGGTAAGAGACGTCAAGTGTAACACACTGGGGGTGAGAAATACACATGAGGATCACACAAAGAGGGTGTGGAGCTGACAAGAGACATGTACATTAAATTAAGTGCAACCGTACAACACTTAAACAACAAGTGGAACAATCATTTCAATTAAAAAGAGGAAATTGTTCAACTTATGTCCCGCAGTGAATGCTGGCAGTTAGTATAGTACACACACACGCGCGAGCATGAACGCACACATACAGACAAACTGCATTTATGAACTGTTAACATAACTTTCACGAAGTATTTAATTTGGAATTTAGTTTTCTTCTCCAAAAAAAAAAAAAAAAAGACAGGAAGTACGGTGTTGGAGCTAGTTCAAAATATGTAATTGTTTATTAGAATTAATAAACGATAAATGCATTTTTTTTTTTTTTTAAACGTAAAATTTAATGTTAAGGAGAAACACTTTCCAATAAAATCACATAGAGATTGAACACAATTTACTAACATCCCCGCAAGTCATGCACATTAGCAAAAATTGTGGACACTAGCAAAAGTCACACAATCCGTGACACCCACAACCACCGTGACTAAATCCCAGCCCTAGTTATAGTAGTAAAATAATGACTTGTATCACACTATTGAGGAGTTTGGTGACAAAATAAGTGATCAGGAGAAGATTTATTAGTATGCAAGTCTATAAAGAGGTATGCGAAAAATACAGCGAACAAGGGGTGGGGCTTGGCTGGAGATGCAGTACTGTGTGTCATTTTACTATGCAGTGCCTTTTAAACCTGTTTTTCTCTGAAAAAGTCTTTTAAACAGCGCGTGTAAAATAAACATCGTGTGTGAACCAATCAAAAATTTGAATTGAATGACAGCCCTAATTTCACTATACTGTGGTGTGTGTGTGGTTTTTAAAAAAAAAAAAAAAAACTTTGTATTTAAGTCTTTGGATTTTGCTAAAACGTTATTTGCTTGTTCAGAGGCTGTTTCCGGAACACACTAACCAGGTCTGTCGGTATACATCAGAATGTAATATAAAGAGTGTTATGTCTGTAGATAAATGGTTTAAATGCTGACACCTGCATAGCATTTAAAAGGTTCATAAAAATGTATCAAAAGCACATCCATAGCAAAGGCATTTTTTGTATTTGAATAAAACCATTTGAACAATATATATTTAACAACATAAATTTAGTTGCAGGAAGGACCAGTCGAGTTTCTTGTTTTATATAGAAATTGTGTGTTTTCCCCAAAATGTATTTGCCATTTCTACACAAATCATAGGAATGGACCTGGGAGAAGCCATTTTGACTGAATTCTTTCAACCAAGATAACCTATCACAAACTCCAGAATGATGCTGAGCAAAAACCAGTGGGTATGCTCCACTTACGGTACTGCAGACCTTTTTGGCAGAAGAAAAAATATCCCCACAGGTAACAGGGACTGGGCAGAGTGCCAGACCTTTACTACCGTAGGGCAGTGCTGTACTAGTTTTTTTTTGACATAGTTTTTTTTCCTGCTAGAGGAAACCATTATGGAAAACCAAACGCAAGCTATAGAAAGACAACATGAACGATTTTCCACTCGCGTGAGGGAAAAGAGCAGAATGGCACTGGGAGTATTTTTCTTGGTAGACTATCAATACCTTCATAGCATACATACTCAATATCCTCAATAGTTCTAAATATGAACCACTAATACCCCGTACAGAAAAAAATACTGTACACTGATCACAATGCAGTGATGGGAAATAAAGAATACACAGCAGTTTAAGTCTTTTTCCGTTTTACTTTATCTTAAATTATCCACCCCTGAGGTTAATTAGACAAATGACAGCAAGGAAAAACTTTATGTGGCTATAGTAATTTAAAGTCCCAACTACTATGCAACAATGGGAGTCTTCAGTCCCTGCAAGGATTCAGAGGCACACTATTATTATTATTTTTTTTTTTTAATTATTATTAACAACAACAACAACAACAACAACAATAAATCCAGATTCCACAGGGACAGTGCAAAGTTTTCACCAGTAGTTGTCTTTTTTAACAAATTTGCAGAACTAACAGTTGTTTATTCTTTCATGTTTTCGTACTTTTAAAACAAATCTTGCTCAATGAATTAGGCTCAAGCTTGGTGTTGTTGGCAGCACACAGCAATAACACAGCTCTGGTAATTTAATACATTTTTTTTTCCTTGACAGATGCTGCAAGGCTAGTACAATGTATTGCATCTTATTGCCAAGGGACAGAAAATTCTAGGCTTAAAGCAATCAGTTATCCGATGACCAATCAGCTTTGTTATTTATTTATTTATTTATTTATTGCAAAGGGTTTTTTTTTTTTTTTTTTATTATTATTTGTAGTAGCTTAAATATTTTTTAGAATCTTGCTTATAAAACAACTTAACTATAACACACTTTTTATTTAGTCAAATGGCAATAATTTGAAATGTTGAATAAATTGTTACATTAAACAAATACAAATAAAAAAAAAAAACACAATGAAGGTCTCTAAACCCCTACTAATGTATGCTTATTTTTTCCTATTTGGTCAAAGAAGCTTGCCATGGCTACTTCTAGCAGAACTCAGACTACTAAAGGATTTCTTGGTAAATAGTAGAAAGTTGCGCGAGGTTACGTCACAAACAGGATTTTCACTGTTGGAATCTCGTAAGCATAAAGCAGGGCATGAAGTTAAGGTAATGAAGGGCAAGGCAATGTTGCCTTCATGAAGATTAAGGGCCACCAAGGCAGTTCTTGGGGGCAAAAAGGCAAAACATAAACCCAAACCAGGGGCACCAAGGCGATTTCACACTAATTTATAAAACACCAAAAAATAAATACTGAGAACTTATTATGATGATGAAATTTTCAATCAATGATTCCCGAGTGATTCACACACTAATTGTTGCAAAAATAAAATATAGATCACTTTTCCATTGTAAAAATAGAATGGTCTAAAAAGTGTTACTTAAAAACAACAAACTTTCATAATGAAAAAATACAAGGGTATTTTGGCAAAAAATTAATATTCAGGGTATTTTTATTAAACTCAGCCACAATCACTGACTAACACATAGATTAGACAAGAGGCTTAGATACAGCCTAACAACACAAATAAGCGATGTCGGTGAAGGGAAAGTTTTTAAAAAAAAAAAAAAAGATAGATTTTCAGGTAAACTGGCTGAAGTGTTACCCATGGCTGGAGTTAACAATAGTGGTCAAATGAGTTGTTCAGTCTGCAGTGTCTGCGCAACTGTAGTTTGCTAACTGCTGTTACAAAAACTGTACAAACAACATGGCTTTGAAAAAACAAATAAATTCGGAATTAAACTTCGTCAGACAATGGAGAGTGCTATGATGCACATCTCAAGATTGTATTTTGTTCACTATCTCCTAAGCCCCTTTCGCACTGGCATGCTCTACCTGGGTTGGAACATACCCGGGTCAGGACCCAGTGTCATGCGGGTCGGCTATGCAATTTCACACTGCTTTTAATACAGCTGGGTTAATCTGGGTGACAGACGCAAGTAAACAATACATGTATCAATGCCCCGGAAGCAGCTTGTTACAGATGCTTCCATCTAAATTGGATTGAACCGTCGGCCCAAATGTTGATTTGAGCAAACGTTTCTTCACCCCAGTTGCAAACTGGTTCATTGTGTACAATATGGCTAAACAGAACAAACAAAAGCGTTCCTTGCGGAAGTGAAACCTTCACGTAAGCATAACTGTTTATTATTTCGTCCGCAGTTATGCATTTTGTCACGCTCAACCCGAGTCAATGCGGGTAGACCCACATCCTGAGGTGGGTCGCTGGAACCTGGGTATGTGGTTTCACACTATGCGGGATTGTGACCCAGGTAGCCAGAACCTGGGTAGGAGTGACAGTGTGAATGGCGGTCTAATGAAGGGAGCTGCTACCTGAACCACGTCATAGCTATTTGTTCTTTTTTTTTTTAATGGATTGTAGACGAGATGTGCTGGCGTACTGTTTTTGGGCAGTTGTACGGCTTTTTAACGTTAGAAGGCGATTTACTGTAACCACCTGTTGAAGATGTACAATATTTTGTGCAGAATGTGCCTGCTATGTCAAAAAATCATGACGGTGGACATGGAGTTTGTTTGACTTCCTAAACTGCATGGAAACCTGGCAAATGTCAGATTAAATATTATAATAAATGTACACATACTATCTTTGAAACAAGGGGAACCAAATGTACATAATGTATGTGCTACCTCACATAAATAATGACTATGAAGAGAGTGTGAAGACTTTCTAAGCTGCATGGAAACCCGAACACTGTTCATTACTTTTGCAGTTGCAGCAAATCTGTAATACACCTTAAACAAGCTACAGAACCTGTTTGGTTTAGTTCTGTCCTGTGTTTTTTGTAATACTGAAGGAAGTCTACATCAATCCCAGATTTGGAGCAAATTACCAATATTCAACTTTTAAAAAATAATAATTATAATAATCATCAAATAGTAACACACAGGCATCTCTAGGTCTTCGTACAGATTTGTATTTCAAAATGGGTCTTCCTGTACGTCTTGATCCAAATAAAATCATTTAACAGTTGGCTCAATTGTTTTTTCATGTATTGTTAATAAATTAATACATTTAAAAAATAGTGCATGCATAGTTGTACAGTCAGAACCAATTACCCTGTGTTGACAGCAAATAGAAAGTAGTGCAAACTAACTGCAGGTTTCCTTATTAACCTTACTTTTAAATTACAACGCACAATGTGACAGTTTAGAACTGACGCAGATAAAACAATAATCACCAAAGTATAAACAACACAAGATGCCATTTGGGGATTTTACAGCAGCAGTTGGCTTTTAAGAAAACGTAAGACTTAAACCCAGAGTATCCCAGTAGTTAGTCACCAGCGCCAGGCAATTCTTATTCAAAATGCAATTCTTGTGTACACTTACCTGCCCAGTTCTTTCCCTGGGATGAGGCTGTAGCTGTTGCTAAACGGCTCGGTCCGGATGGGAGTTTGGATCTCAGACAGCAAACCAGAGCGACTCGGCTGGTTCTGTTCTCCATTCTGGCTGTGATACCGGGAGCGGCCCCGGGTATCGGTGCTCTGAGGACATTCTGGGATCATCACACCGGGTCGATACACACACTGGAAACCCCTTGTGCAAGGCACAAACACACGCGCTAACAAAAACAAAAAAATAAATAAAACTTCTTTAGAAACTCGAGGAAACCCCCCACTCTGACGTAACAAATAATACTCCGGCTTCCCCCCAGCTAGTGAATAACATCTGTCTTTAGTGGCACATATAATAGTTTATATTTAATTAAACGAATCCTCTATATATTCTGACCTACTTCAACACTCAATAGAGATATACACTACCAAACTGAATGTCTCTCTCTCTTTCTCTCACCGCTCGTCACCGTGGAAACGCCGCTGATTGACAATCTCATTTTCCTAAAGTAGGAGGAGCCATCACACGAGCCAGTTATAAAGTGCTGTATTACATTACACCGTGCAGCAGTTAGCTCTGTGTTTTGGATTATGGCCTTTTCATCCTCCAGCCCTCAACTGCAAAATTATATATGTGTTTTTAAAATGTCCTATTTAATGCACTGTGTTGTTGTTGTTAAAATAGTTTCTCTTTTTAATGTAATGTGATACACAAAATAAACAATAATTTTATTATTATTATTATTATTATTATTATTAATTATTAACAACAACAACAACAACAACAACAACAACAACAACAACAACAACAACAATAATAATAATAATAATAATAATAATAATAATAATAATAATAAAATATAAGTGCATATGTTTATGCTGCTACATTTATTGACAAAAGACTCCAAAAACTTGGGAGCAGTACCCAGCAGTTCATTTTTATTTTCACTGTGTGTTCCACATTAGGGTGTGCATCAGATTACAGAGGAAAACATAATTTGATATTTTTAGCATGTGGTACATTTCAGTCATGTTTTCATTTTGCATTGCCTAAAATGTTATTAACAAATTGTAGAAGCCAGATACATTTTCTTGAATATTTTCAGACTGAAGTTTGCCACATTTTCCCTACAAAGGAGCTTACAGTATACAGGATGTAAAGACCAAAGCCTCTTTTTATGGAGGATGGTTGGGGCGGGGGAGTTGATGTGGCTGACTTAATTTTAGGACAGCATTTCCATGTTTTTTTTTTTTGGGGGGGGGGGGGGGGGGGGGGGGGGGTTCGAAGGTCGGTCGGGGGTGACCTCTGCTCTGCTGTTAAAAAAGGATATTACAGGCCTACTGTCACACATAGTCCTGATTCTGACTGTAATTCACTATTGTGTTTTTGCTGATGAAGTGTGTTGCATAGGGTTCATAGACACGTTATCAGAGTGATCAGCCAAAATACACTATAATCTTGACCTTAGTAGTTTTCTGGTTTTTAAACGAACATGTTGGTTTAAGAAAATGTAAATGTGCTGATACAATAACAAAAACAAAATCAGGCATTTTAAATTCATTTTACTGTGAAATTGTAGTCAATTCTTGTCTATATGCTTAAACAAACATAGTTGCTGTAAAATTAAACTTAACAACTAAATGTATCACTTCCCAAATTTTGCTGGTTACCAACTGCCCAGTAGTTTCCGGAATGTTCTGCAAATGAGCATTTTGACAGACATTTATTTGTGTATTATTACTAATGCTGAAGGTCTTGTAATTACAGTAAATTACAGTACGATAAATGCCAGGGATAGAGTTAACGCATGCATGACAATAGAGCAGAGGAGTTTCACACAAAAAACATGACTGGCTACCAGAGGGGCATTCGGATAACAGTGTTGTTCATAAAACCAAGGTTGTTAAGGGACAGGGACTGTTTGACTTACATTTTACCTCCTTGTAAGGGTACTACAGCTTTAGTTTTGCAATACAGGTTACAGTGGAAAAAAATGTTGTGGGTCATTTAGCTTCCTGTTTTGTTCCACCCAGTTTGTAATATAATTAACAGTATTAGTTAAGACACTGCATAAGTTTACAACCTGCTTGAGTTTCTGGAAATAAAGAAAAAAAAAATGAAGTGCAACATTGCAGGTTTATTAAAGCTGCAATTGCTATTGCTGGTTTCAGTGAAAAAAAAAAAAAAGCAACCATAGAGCCATGTTAAAAACCCTTTTGGGTTTTTAAAAAGGTTTGTGTTTGTATTGTGTTGTTCTGCACTACAAGGATGGGTCAATTAGTTACAGTGTACCTGCAATCCCTTTCTCATGATTGGTGGAGAAGTGGAAAGAAACACAGCTCACAATATATGTACATTTAATAATGGACAAGGCCTGTGTGCATTCTATTGAGTACCAAACCAAAGGAAATAAACACTCAGGTTTCTGTCAGCACAAGATGACAAGAAGAGGCGGTATCTGAAAATCAATATTCTTTAAGTGAAAAGGCTGTTGCAGTGAAATAAACTGTTGACCTGAATAATGAATAAATATTGATTCACAATATTGTCAAATATGGCGTTCATTAAGAATTAATCAAATGCATGGGTGCTTTCCGAGGAGACAAGTCAATAGACAGATATCTCAATGGGGCAAGACCTATGGAGGAGCTTTACAGGGCACCACAATTGTAAGCATCCTTTCCTATGTATGCAAGAGCTGTAGAAGGAGGAAAATAGGAGATTCTGGATAAAGATATGAAAATAAAACATCTTTTGAGTTCCTTGCCCACAACATTTCTAAGATTTCCAAGGAAATGTGTGTTCTAACAAGGATCAATTTTGAAATGTAAAAGACATGACAGAAAACTGAGTAAAACTGATCTAAGGCTAGACAGATTATTGGTACTAAAAAGCACAGGTACAATGTGATACAGCATTTGGCATTCATAGGTGAGAAATGAGTTCAACTGTACACTGGGTTCACATAGTTAGTGAGATCAATGTTTATGGGAGTAGAACAGGGCTAGAACCCTGGGACAGTAGAATAGTCTAGCGGTATAATCAGCCAAATACCAAATCTGACACAAATAATTCACATTTTATAAAAGAGAGAAAAGTAAATATCTGATTAAGACATTATAGGCTATATAGATGTCTGACTAAAGGCAGTATAGATTTTGTCATCAGAGGGTCAGGTGCTTAACAGTGCTGCTTATCTATAAGGATAATGAGATGGTACTGAAAATCATGAATGTATTTATTATCTGTCTTAGTACTGGGATCACAAACGGTTTTGTGCTCTGCTATGAGATCCAGATTGAATTGATTACTTTCAGTGGCATCAATGACTTTGTGATTAAACACATGCATTATGGCAGCCATTGTTTATTTTTAATGTAATTGAATGGGTATCACAATGCTGCCATTCTTTTATTGTTATCTGTGTATAGCATTTAATTGACTTAAACAATATAAAAACTTGTGTAAAATGGGGCTTATGTTAAGTTCTTTGATCAATGTTGAAACTTTATTCATAAGAAGACATAAATAAAGACTTCTTGTTAAAACATTTGGTTTCTTATTAGTATTTCTACATCTCTTCTCACTTAGTACTTCGTAGCTTTGGATGAAAACCTGGGTTTAACCTTATCATTTGCTTGCATTAGAGCTGTGATTACATTGTGGTCAGAATATGTAATTGTGATGTTTCTACTTAATAACATGGCAAAAAGTGATTTGTTATAGCTAAAAGGTTTTATACTGACATGAATGAAGAATTCTGTCAATTTTATCACACAAAAAAAAGTTTTAATTCTGTTAATTCAGAACCGATATCCAACCACGTTTTTACTGGATCGTGCAATTCCATTTGTGAATTCGAGGGTAGGTACATAGATAATTTTAAAATACATTAACCTATTGTACTTATAAGCTAGACCATTTTCACTTTTTTTTTTGCTTATGAGGATCAGTAATGTTTTATGAGCTCCAGCCTCAGTGTGCACTGAAGAAAGACACACACATGTTATCTGAAAACTACCTTTCAAGAAGCTAAATTTGCCATTTTAGAGGCATCCCACATCACACATGCAGTTTGAATTAAAACCATCAGAAGTACTTCATAAATCCCTATTTTTTTTTTTTTTTAGAAACTTGGAAGTGTGTATATTTGAATACATCCTTTGCTTATTGGTACCACTTACAAGAGAACTTAAGACAATATGTACTTATATTTATGTCTTCAGTACATTGTCGGGTTCATGGTGTGCACTACAATCAACAATGTAAAGACAATGTAATGTAAAACAATGTAATGTCAACAGTGTAAAGAGGAGAGAAATGAGTTGTGAAAGGTCTGCTGTACATTGAATATATATTATAGCAGTAGCCAAGAAAGTTGGGAAAGTACATTGTAAGGTTCATTGTGCATATTGTGTGGTAAACGCCTAACTTTAAACAGTGTGCAGGTGGTACATGTTTTCAGTTACAAGAATTTCAGGAGACTTTACAACCTATGTTTTGTAATAAATACTAACAACACACCAGTGCATAACAAAGTGATAGTTTATTGACATTCCTCTACAGTAATATGATTCAATAGAAAGCACAGCCTGAGAATTAAGTGACCTGTTATTAAAACAAAGCATTACATCAGTCATTACATGAGTTCACCCTTGTTAAGAGACCGGTGTGAGTAATCTCAGAAGCAAATCAAATGTGGACAAGTCAATTTAAATCTGCCGTTTAACACTGAACCTGAAGCTCATTTTGGAAAATGTACCCAGTTCTTCTGAAAACAGTACCTTATCTAGACATGGCTTACACACTATGCAGGTGAAAAGGGGATGGATGAAAAAAATGAATTCTCCTGTTAGGACATCTTTTAAACACAACTTCAATAAAAAATACTTGTAACATTACATTCTACAACAACTCTGCAGGAGCTTGATTGAAATGTTATTAATTTTCTTATTGTTATTTACATGTATGAAATGTGGATGAAATAATAATATCAGTGGCAAAACAGTCACATGAACAGAACAGATAAATGAATTAATCAATAAACAAACAAACAAATACATAAATAAATAAAGATAACAAAAACTCTACTGCAAGGAGTTTGGGTGGATATTTTATATTCAGTTTCTCTAATGCTTAGCTGTTTGACACTGGGATTATTTTTTGTCTAGAAAACATTTTTCACATTATACTGGAACTATTCTGAGGCCTTCATGTCATTGTTTGACGTGGCTAATATTTTTGTATTTTGTCAGCGAGGCTCCAAGATCCAACCTTTTTTTACGTTCCCATATGTCCTCATTTGCAATGCCACAAACAAGCAGATATGGTGATGGATTTATTAAATATCTTTGTGTAATCTATATCATCAGTTTATAAATGTATGTTTATAGATTTATAAACTGTCAAATAACCAAATAAATGTAGCTAGTGTATAATTTTTCTTACTTGTGTAATTTTCCTCTGATTTTTCTTGAATTTCACCTGATAGTGCAGATGAAAGCTTTTATTGCCAAACACCATAATTTGCAAGGTAAACCAACATAGAATTAACGATAACCCCAACATGAAATTATTCAGGTTATTTTTTTTTGGCTAAAGAGTATCAATTTCTTTGTTACAGAATTAGCATAATTTACAAAACAATTATTCCGTTTACAGTTTTCACCTGGGTACAGACACCAGCCGGCCTCTAGTCTGTCTGGCACCACCACATGGAATACAGCAATGGCCTGCTGAGAGCACTATGGTTAAATAAAACTTAACAGACTGAAATCGAAAAATAGCTGCTGTACACTAAAGGGAGATGATTGTTTCAAAACAAAATAATCAGAACCCAATTTGTTTTAAAAATACCTTCCATTAAAAGGATATTAATAGTTGGGTTTATTAAGGGCAGGACAGCTTGTGACCTACTATTGTTGTTTGTGTCGCTTATTTAGCACTCAAATTTGCACATTATAGGGGGGTTGTATATACCGGTACTGAAATGTTGTGTTCATTCAATTTAAACGTTGTTATATACACCATTTTGTTTATTAAGGCTCTACTAACATTTGGCCATTTTTTAACTGAAAAGGTTGCACATCACAAATCAAACTTGACACTTCCTACTGTAAGTTAAGTACAGCTGACTTAATCCCAAGTGACCAAGAGCATTTCTTTCTTTCTTTTTTTTGTTGTTCCCTGGTTGGTATAGGCATAAGAGGTCATTTGGCCAACTTTATAAGAACTGATGGCACTGTATGAAAGACATGCTCCTGCTTTCTCCCCAGATGTATTAAATTATTCTGAAGAAACACATCAATCTCTCTCTTTAACCCGTTTATCTTTCAGTAGACTTAAGGCTTAGCATTATTCAATTTGAGATTCCCTTACAACAAACTTGTCTTCTTTAAGCAAACTTTAGCCAAGTCAAGCTCACAGAAAAGAAGCTGCATTCTGTAGTGACTAGGCCTCCTTTCTGCCGTAGTGTCGGTACATTAGGCTGATGTAAATGGTGGCAGAGCACAGTACAAGGTGTCCTTCTTGTCTGTTGACATAGATACAATAAACTACAATACTTGCTTTTAGATCTGCCACTGTTTCAATTGAATACAACTGATTTGGGATATGTTACTAAAAAGAAAATTAGGTTTGCTCACCCGTCTTTTTATTCCTTTAGTTGTTAAACTCTGCAGCCACTATGAACACATGAACTCAGAACCCATCAGTAAAAATACAAATAAAAATCTACAGCCCTGGCAATAATAAATAATAAAAAATGGATTCTGATATTTAATAAGAAGTTTTCGGTCATTTGCAGGAAAAGGAAGGAAACACACAAGTAAATAAATACATAAATTCAAATAACCAAATTGTAACATTATTATCATATATAAGCATTTGTCCATAATGTTTGACAATGAGACCTCTTCCTGGATTTGCAGATCTTATGCTTCTACTGCAGCAAAGATGTCTTCTGGACTGCCGAAGCACAAGCTACACTTACTTGCATGGTAGAAAGGGTACATACTGCATACTCTAATGAGTAACTTGACCTCTTTGTGTTTTACTTCAACAGAAAATTTTGGCTGACGGACTGACAGGTGTGTAAAGCAATAGTTTATAAAAAAAAAAATCATTGCAAAAGATTTTAAATGTAATGTACAAAATAATTCCACAGTCAAAGATCAATTTTTCTAAAGTCAATCTGCAAAAGTCTTCAGAAGTAAGAGTTATGCAACAATGGGTTGGTCAGAGATGAGCAATGGTGGATAGCGTTACCTGGCAGAAGACAATGGTTTTCATGTCAATTCTTGCACTGTTCTGGTGTAATGAAGGGGATGGTGAAGGACAGCTATGCTTGCTTTGCAGTAACACCTGTGTGATTATGCCAAGGCTTTGAGAAGCCTGGAGACAGTTATTTGCTATTGCATATACAACTTATGTTGGTTTTTGCAAGCCCCCAGGGCGAATACATTATATCAGGTGATTAATACATGCAGAGGTTCTTTTCAGTCCTGATTTATATTTCCATATTTATTTAGAAAAAAAAGAAGAAAAAGACATCATTGTCTTCTTAAAATCAATTAATATGAAAAGGGTAATGTCAGCAACCATTGAATTGGACATCAGTCTGTGGTCTTCACTCCAGCCCAAACGTGCTGGTTTCCTCCACGGCTATCAGCAGCTTCTCATACAGCATTGTGTAGGATGGATAGGGAGGAAGATCAAGGCGGTTGAAACATGTGTGTGCCCTGGAACAGACAAATAAAAGAGCACAATGCTATAATTTAAATGTATGTGCTGACTCTTAGGAATTCTTCTTCTTCTTCTTCTTATTATTATTAATAATAATAATAATAATAATAATAATAATATATAATAATAATAATAATAATAATAATAATAATATATCTTTGTGTCGCTGGGCTGTCTCATAATGTTAAGAGAGCATTGTGCTTGTGCATTCTTTGTATGTAAGGCATGCTAAGTCAACCAGACAGTACTTTCAAAACAATAAGAGTTACTTTGTGACTTTTATAAAGACATTAAGTCATGTTGCAACAAAATAACACAGTATCTAAAGAAAAGTTTTACAAAGCCAATAAATATGTTTGAAATTGAATCAAATACTTGTCTTCTAACTGGAAATTATCTACAGCTTTCTTTTTGATTTAAAATATTTAAGATTCAAACTACCACAAATGTCCTTAACTAAGCAGGCTAGTATTTTTAACTCAACGTTTTCTGTTTACATTTATGTTACCAGTACAATAGGGAGTGTTTTAATTTTGTTTTAAAAACAAGATTAGATCAACAACAATTAGATCAGTGGTCGCTACTGACAGGATCAAATCGGTGTCTGGATGAATCTCATCAGTCTCAAAACTTGTTTGCCACCAAGTGTGTCATGCCAAAAAACATAGCATTGAACTGACGAGAAGTGTGTTGTTGCTGCAGAAAAATGCCGTCACATGTTGCCCAGCTTATGCTTTCTCGTTATCCCTAGTAATTGCCAAATTTTAAATCAGCCATGGTCAAAACAATAAGCAGAGAAGCATAGAGTCCAAGCTTTAAAATAGGTGCACTTTCGTTATAGTGTCGAGTTTACTAGTTGGTCTACTAAAAGCTGTTTTTCTTCCATGCTAATTTGAAGCAGATCTTTCTATCGCCCATTAATGAATTGACTTGTAAACGATGACTCATAAAATTCTACCAGATTACATTGGGTAGGACCTTTTTTCTTTTTTTAAATCTTTTTTGTTTTCCATTCAATGCATTTCCATTTAAAAAAATAAAATAATTTTCCTTTTCAGCATGCTACACTCCCAGTGCAGGGTAATCCACTGTAAGGTTTTGGAAGTTATGAGGCAACAACAGCAACAGTGACATCTGCTGGGGGAGGTGGGCCTGGAGCAGGTGTAAATTCCTCCCACAGTTATTGCTTTTGATTGTCTGCTAATGCCTGTTCTGGTGTAACTGGTGCTCTAGATTTCTCTTCTAGCTAGGGAAGAAGCTAAACGACACAACTTACATAAACTTCAATATTGTGCTGTATTTAAATTCTAATCTCCCTGGCCTGTAAACTGTTTTTTGTAAGATAAGCATACATATGCCACCTGATAATCGGGATTGCTGCTTAAATGGGATATAACTCTGGGAAACAGTTCTTTCCAATGCTAATTATGTCGTTTAATTGGGATGTGACTTCGTTTAATTAGAATAAAGTATTTTCAAATGACGAATGGAGATCACTTTTCAGAGCAAGACAGGTCGCGTAGCATAGTGCACTGAGTACGTGATTACGCTGTGACTTGTGTAAACTGTGTAAACCACATTGCATTTTTGAAGAAGATGGAGTCTCTTGTGGTTCCTCAGGCTGCTGTTGCAAACAAAGTTGGCATGTCAACATCGCAGGTGTGATTTAATTTTGTTTAGGAATTAAAGTGAAACATTGACTCGTATTTTAAATTATGTATTTAACATTTAATCATGATCTGATGTGATTTTATTATTTTTCTTTTCATTAAGAATTTATGAAAATTATTTTTCCCTTTCTACAAATTAATAAACACTGTGCACTGCCATAGAGACAGAACAGCAGCTACAGTACAGTAAACCAAACAGTAGTTAAACAACAACAACAATAAAAGGTACAAATAAATTAAGTGCTGTGATTAGCTGAACAAGATCACATGACCGTGCGGTAATAATTGTCTTATCGCGCGGCTATGACATCATAGACCAACTTATTTACCTCATCTATTAATATTACTACGCCTTAATAATAACAATTATCTAAACAGTGTCTCTGTAGGTAAAAATGTAAACATACAACTGAAACAGCATATAAATCACTCAACAATCTGTTTTTTTTCCATCTCTGTCACTAAGAATTACAGAAAAATTGACAAATATACTGTGGTATTTATTTAGTCAGAGAACAGAACAAAGAAAACTTTGAGGCAAGCAGTAGCAGTCCTATTTAAATGCCCAAAAAAGGACGTCAACTCCAGCCGTCAATGCTTTTCCACTGGCGAAAAAAATTCAACTTAGCACCCTCGTAAGAGAGGTGCTAAATAAATGGGCATTTAACTAATTAAAACAAAACAAACCAGTGAAAAGACTGTAAATTATATATTAACAGTAAAAGGGGGGGTGGTACAGAGCACGCCACCCAGAGCCCACTGGTCGACAAATGTCGACATGTCGCCAGCAGACTCCGCGTGGGCGTGCTCTAATTTAACCCGGGAAAGCAGTAGCAGTAACACTTTATTCAATAGCCATCTCAGAAATCACCACACAAGTCTCACTCAGCATGTAATATGCTGTATATGCAGCAGCTGCATCTACTTATTAAACTAAATAGCGCCTTATAAAACTGACTAGCGAGTATGCACTATTTAAACTCGACACAACAGATACATCTCGCCACTATACTCCGATTTCAGAAACATATTTAAAACAAAATTGAAATCTCTCCGGCTCTCTGCTGACACAACCGTTGGGCTTTTAAACAAAGTCGGGTTCAGCATAGAATTCTATTGTGCTCGCCGCGGACGGGAAGGACTGCGGCACTGTACAAACTGACAAGGAGTCGTTTAGTCCACATATCATCTAATGCTCGTTTACAATCTAGAAATTATGCCGGCCACCTGCATCGGTGTGAAATCATCCTTAGAAATTATTGGTCAGCTTCTCTTGAAGACCGCAAAACCTGAGTAGGCTCATTTCCTACAAAAAAATAAATAAATAAACACTCGGTGTTTATGCAGTTATGCAATGCAGTGTTTGGCTGTTCCGTAAATCCTCCCTCAGATGTGGGAAATCAGTCTGCTTTCAATTCACAAATGCCATTTCATCTAAAAAAATGTTACTATAAATGGCAATGTTCAATGTAATGTTTATGGCAAATCAAAAAAGTACAACATATATGTTACAATCAAACAAACAGTCTTCAGGGACTATTTTTTCTAGGTGGAAGGATACATAATATATTTCTTTTTTTTTTCCTTAAAAAAGCTAGTTTGTGTAATTACTTTAAAAGAAAAAAAAATGTAGCCATTTTATAAGCAAAATAAGCGTGCTGTAAGAATTGTGTTACTGCACACCCTGTCATTGATTATTTCTTACTTAAACTAGGGGAAAAACTACCTCACAAATCTTGTATGCTGGTTCCATTTCTAATCATTACTTACAATCATTACAACTGATGTAACATTATCTGGGCTGTATTCTTAATGGTCAAATTGATTATGTCTTCAAGAAATTTCATGATTAATATTTTTATAGCAGAAAGATATAGCGTTTAAATACTTACTTAAAAAACAGTAAATGCTAAATTATAGAAACATTGACATTTTTATGTCCACCTTTTAAATACTTTCTATTTTCACCATCAGTGAAATAACAAACATAATAAAAACATAAATGAAAGTAAAAACAACAGACATGTGAAATTTTCCCTTCTTGTACTGGGCAGAGTGATCTTAAAACAAACATTTTCAAACTTTGATGCAGCTGGTGTCTTGTTAAAGAAATTTTAAAGAAATCGTGCAGCTCTATGCAATGTATTATGCAACTTTAAATATGTACTTACTGTGCTCAATCCTGAAAGAACAGTACGATTCTCAGGGTTCCTGTTGCATCAAAGTCTGCACTTACAACGAGGCCAATATCCTGCATCACTTCAGGTAATGCAGTACTGTACTAACATTCAATGCCACCAACTCCTTTACAGTGCTTAAAACTCCACCATCACCACTCTAGCATTTTGGATCTTATCTGCTTCCATTTGCTCATTACTATCACTAAATAAACAGTGCAAATAAATAAGCTTAATAATACAAATAATTAAGAAGTCTGTTTCGCTTCAACCGGTTGCGCAAGATCACATATGAATCCACACCTGAAACTTTGCAAACCAATGGTATGCAGAGTGTGTAACGTGGGCGCCAATGGCTCTTACAGCCTGCCATTTTTCTAAAAGGTCAATAAGGTTTTTATGTAAATAAAAACAACATTTGTATCCCTCTTTTTAAAGATTTTACATTTTTAGACGTTCAGTAATGTAAAAAAAAAAAAAAAATGACGGTAAATTCCTATTGTTTACCTTTCACTGCTATACTGTGCTTAAAGTTCTGATAACTAAAAACATTGCTAGTGCGTTATCTGACCATGGAGAAAAGGCGGCAAGAACACATTTGTTTCCCTCTCAAACAAATGTTATTCAAAGTATAGAAATTGCTCAAGAGCAATAAAATGGAAAACAGTGGCTACCCACCACTCATTTTGTTTTCTGTTTACACCATTAAAACAAGAGCAATTATTAGGAAGTCCAACATTAACTTAGTCAGTGCTGTTTAAAATGTGTGTATAAAGCAGAGAAAACAAAACAAACATTGCCTTGGGTCATTGGATTGGGCCAAGCCTTGCTATGGGTTAGCAATGCTTTAATGACAGTTTCTTCTGCTCAACCCTTCAATTTGCCAGTTCTCTATAGAAAACAACACATGGAGGCAATTAAACCTACTGCATTCCTTTTGGCTTTGCAATGTTATTATTTCTGGAGTGTACAGAGTTATCATGCACCAGGAATAACTTATAAAGTGTATTTGAATGGTTTGAGACTTCTTGGCAAGGGTTTAAATGTGACTGTGTAATCTGCCATCTACATGAAAACAATATTGACCACTGAAGGATATGGCTGAAACTTTGTAACATTTCAGAGACTGACATAATAATTTGTGTATGATAAACAGATATGCCCAAAATAGGGCATTATAATGATAACACTGTAGTGTTGGTTAGTCTGTTTTAAGAAAACTGTTATTATATGTAGCATACCTACTCCACATTAATCTATACACAGGTTTCATAAAATAACAGGCCTGTCAATTAATCGCAATAATACAATTAACTTCTGTGATTAATGTGTTCATTTCATTGGAATATATTTTAACAAGCGTTTGCATTCCTCTTTTTTCTGACCCTCTTAGCATACCATAATTCATTCCCTGTGGAAGCATTTGAATATACAGTAGTACTCGAACACATGCAACGCAATGAGAAGGGTGACCAGAAGTTGAAAACCCAGTCGTAAAATGTGAATATTTTTATTTTCTTGTTAGCAAATTTTGTATATGTGGCTGCTGTACTGTCTCGCGGTGCAACAACATACTCTACTGGTTTAGGGCATGTTGTTCAAGTGAGTTGTTTGCATTGCATCTATGCAGCTATCCAATCACGTTAACCTGCACTCATATGATGCGGCATGCGTCTGTTTTACTAGTGAAGTGTCATGGTGGCTGGTGTTGTTGATGAGCCTGTTACTAAAAAGCAAAAAAGACAGAGCAAGGCCAAGTCATCCAATTGTGGTACTTGACTCCTTACTAAAACAGACTACTGTCATTTGTTAAAAGGCATGCGACATCTCCCAACAGTTGCTGCTGACATTCTCTGTCTGGTGTGGACTTGCCCATACATTGAGACTGCACATCTGCATCCACTGAATTGGTTGGAAGTAATAAGGAAAAGCTTTGCCAAGTTATACAGATGTGGAAATCAATTAGAAAAAGACCCCCAAAAAAACCCCAAATACCCAAAGGCATCTGGTATTCTTTAATGAAGTCCATGTATGCAGCACGTTCGTTGTCATGTTATTTGTCCCTTCCAGGAATTTATTTTAATAGTACCGAGTCAAAACAAAGAAAACGTGGCCATCTGGGTCTAAAGTTCTAACTGCGTTTAAAAACTAAACAGCAGGTTGTTTGAACTGAGGTAGCTGTGCTTAAATTGTACCTGTGGCTGTAGTGCTGATTTAACTTGGCTACAACCGACAGGAATACTTTCTTTGTCTGTGCTGACTCCAGTTTGGTTTCTGAAAGCTGTTTGTTTTACCTTCTGTTCAGCAGCCTCTGTAGTAGCCTTTTGTTTAATGTGTGATTCTGAAGGAAATAGCGACAATCATATTTTCTTTAAATCACATTACAAGATGTGCAATACAATTACCTCCATCAGCATGTAAAGTTTCTTTGAGAAATGCCTTGACACGATCATCACTTGAAATATACTTTGCTTGTTTTGCTTTGTTGTCCATTTTTGGTATTGTACGTCCAATGCTGAAACCTAAATCAAAACAATACAGCACTGACTGTGTCCCACCTGCTATGGACAGTATATCAGATCACAGAAAAAAACAGTGCAGACCCTCTGATAGGCTGATTAAAACATTGTTGTCATCTGAACAGTAAACAAAAAAAAGTTAACAGCTTTTTTTTATCATATTTTTCTACATTTTTGTTTTTGCCTAAGTGCAATGCACAAAGAAAGGAATAAAAAAAGCCTATACACAGAAGAACTATACAAAGTTTGTGTCACTTGCGTTGTGCAGTAGTTCATTTAAACAAGGTTTCTTTCTTCCCCGCACCAACTGAAAGTGTCCCAATTTTTCACTCTTACTATCGGGTCACCCTAGCAATGAGTGCAGTCAGTGTTTGTATAGAAAGATAGTCATGTAACTGCACTATGGAGCAAAGTACTAAAAGTATAATACTATAATAGTATTACAGAATATAACCATCTCCCAATATGAACTCCAGAAGCACTCTTGTGCACTCTGTATGGAACTCCATTAGGCCCTGGAGATGATGATGTCCTTGCTTTTTTCACAGCTTGCTCTACTTCTTTCCACTTAGGTGCACAGTCCTTCATTTGGTATTCAGGTGGATTGATAGGTGGGATGTCTGAAGGGATTGACATAGGCTCCTGCCTTTTTTAATCTGTATGTGTTTCCTCCAAATATCTCTCCAGATCAACCTTAGATGATTTTAGTGTGCCATTTTTCTCACTGGTGAATATCTTCTTTACAAATTGGAATGGATCTTTATAAAAGTTAGTTCTCACACGCTCTTTCTTTTTATAGCGTTTCCATAGGCGCTCAGCTCTGCGCAATGTTGCAAGCTTATCTTTTATGACCTTTTGTAACAGATGGAGTCCCTCCTGACTTTGTTCTGCTTTTCTCCATTGCTTCCTCAACTGCCTCTGTTCTCTAACTAAGCACTCAATCTCCTGCTGCCATCTAGACTTTCCAGGAATAGTTTGTACTTTTTCCTTCCTTTTTTTAATTCCAAACCTCTCGCTTCCATATGTGTAGATGATGTCCCCAAATTTATCTAGCTTCTTTTCAGCTGTTCCATTTAACCTTTCCAAAGTAAAACAGAGATCCGTGTTTACTGTGTTCCACGCAGTTTTCTCACAAGCTCTTGGCCATTTAACTCCAGGCTTGTGCCCATTGAGGTTCTTTTGTCTCTTAGGCTGGTTCATCTGACCGGGTTGGCAAGGATCATTAGGTTCATCACTAGTTGTATACACGCAAGTCCTCCTCACATCTATGACAGGGGTGCTGATATCCTGCAAACTGTGACTTGCTTCTTGTCGCTGGATTTCATTCGACTGACTTGACTGACTTTGTAAGAAGTACTGATCAATGCGAGGCCCTTGTCCTTTCACCCTCAAGCATTTCATTCTCCCTTGTTGAATCTTCAAACCCCTGACCATTGTTGCCTTGCTCCAGCCACAGACACAAACCTAGAGTTCCATGTCTTTGCTAACTGCTGATCTTGAACTAGTCTTTTGAGAAGTACTCTCCATTCTCATATCTGTTTCCGTTCCTAAATCGTTAACCGTGTTATCCAACGTTGAGTCATCTTCTGCCCCCGCTCTCGCAGACTCTATGGGTATTTTTCTCTTTAATTTCTTAGAAGCCTTGGGCGGGTGTCTCCAGCATCCTGTTTACCTTTGAAATCAAAGAGCTGGATCCTGCCGACCAGGGTAGCTAACCCTTGCCAGCCCCAATGGGGTCTCTTTCCTCCTGTCAGCTGTCTCTCCATGCTGTCACAAGGTCTTTCCCTTGTTGCCAGCTGCACTATTCACAGCAGTCACTGGATGTGACCAGATCTTCATGATTTCCATTATAAGCACCAACTAATCTTCATGATTTCCAAGATAAGCACCAACTAAGACGTAGCTTTGCAGTAAATTAATGTGATCCATCTGCATCTCCATCCATTTGCATTGTTTTCCATCTGATGATGTCGATATCTTTCTGTCTGGTGTTGATTGCTGAAGTGTAATGCTGGCTCCAGGGATCAGCTCATTTTGCCTCCCCAGCGCATCAGCACACACAACAGCTGTGATGCTGGCTCCGGGGATCAACCCAGTTCGGTCTCCCCAGCGCATCAGCATGACAACCGTCTGGATTGAGCTAAGTAGGGTACATCTCTGGGGTCTTCAAGTGGGCACCTTCCATCCTCGGTGTTTCGTTGACTAGCCCACGACCACTCAAGAGGGATCAACAGTTATCTTGGCGTCACAGCATCACCCCCCTCCATCCCCCACTCAGCTCAGCCCAGCTTACTTACCTGTACATCAGCGTTGCTTTCTTGCTATTGTGCTTGAGATCCCCATCCAGAATCTTTCTGTCTCAACCACAGCCAGTTGCTGCTCCTTTCTTCTGCTTCAGATAAGTTCCTCGCTTTGCTATGCAACTCTTGGCCAATGAACCCGACGTCTCTGAGAAACTGGGTTGTAGAGTGTGCCACCAATCCTCGACAACCCACCTCCACTGGGTAAACTCGGACAATCCATCCTCGCTGTTCCGCTTCAGCAGCTAGTTGAGCATACCAAAGTTTCTTCCTCTCAAACGCCTCATCCACAGCATCTTCCCATGGCACTGTTAACATTACCAAATGAACAAGGCGTGCTGATCCAGACCGCAAGGCAATGTCTGGTCGAAGGTTAGTGGTGGCAATCTCAGGTGGAAAAATAAGCCGTTGACCAACATCTGCCAGCATCTTCCAGTCTCTAGCAGCTTCCAGTTGTCCTTGGCGAGGCTTGGTTTTAACACCTTTTCTTGGTGGTTGCTCTCCTGGATGGAGGAGTATTGTCTTTTGTGTGTAATGCTTTGATGGAACTGGTGGCAACTTATTGGTCAGGTTACGCTTGTCTTCCAATGCTAAGGCCAAACATTGCAGCACCTAGTCATGGCGCCAAGTAAACCATCCTTGGCTAAGACCCACCTTACACCCTGTCAAAATGTGCCTTTATGTTGCAGGTGATGAACAAAAAGGACATGAGGGATCCTCACCCACCCAGAGGTTTAGGTTCTGTGATGACGGGAGAACATCATATGCTGATCTGATGAGGAAACCGATCCTGCTCTGTTCCATTGTCCACAGGTCTTGCCAGCCGATCTTGCATTGTTCCACTCTCCCATCTCATTCATTCTCCCTGCTTGGCCTGGGAAATGGCCTTTACACAACTGAGCCTTTCCTCCTGCTTTTGCACCTCATTGACTACCAGCTTCCTCCGTTGAGCTGGGGTTGCCTTGTGCATGTAGGAGGAGCTGAACAGAGACCAAAACCTTTTCCATGCTGAACTTGCCCCATAATATCTTTGATTCGAAGGGCAGCCTTAGCATCTTCCATAGCTTTCTTTGCCATCCATTTTCTTCCAGTTTTCAACACAGGTGCTGCCTCCCTTACGCATTTGTCGCGTGAATTTACTAATGTAATTTCCATCTGGACTTTGGCGCATAAACTCCTCGGTTAGAGCAGAGATTGGTAGCTGCAGTAACCCTTTACCATAAACTCCCAACCATTTCCTGACATATGAACTGATTAAAGCTTCCAGCTTCTCAACTGTTGTCAAAGCAACCTCGTACACAGTCAGTAGCCACAGCAGTCTTGACAGTAGACCAAACTGAAAGCACCAGAGTTTCAGTTTCCCTGGTAAAGTGCTGCTGTTTATGCTCTTCAACCCTTCCACTGCTTGCTGTCTAACTTCTCCCATACGAACTGTGTCCTTTAGACCCCCATCGTACAATCTCCCTCACCATTAATGTAGAACCTTTTATCTACTAATTTGCCTTGAATTATAGATATGCTCCTTGATTTAGTGGGCTTGAATTGCATTCGTGCCCATTCAATGTTATTGGTTAATTTGCCCAATAGGCTACGGTTGTAGTCATTGTTGTCATGTCAACCATGTATGCTCGAATTGGTGGTAGTCGCATTCCAGAAGCCAAGCGCTCTCCTCCCACTACTCATTTTGACACCTTAATAATTACTTCCATTGCCATGGTAAAAGCAAGTGGAGAAATGGTACATCCTGCCACTATTCCAACTTCTAGGCATTGCCGTGTAGTGCTGAGTGACAAATTCAGAGAAATGTTAGCCTAATATGAAATTAATTGTTGCTTTTTAAATTGTATTAATGCCACTAAAGCTATGTTTGCTGTAGTGTTAAATATATGAAATAAACACTATTGTTTTTGTTGAGAACTCTATGTGGATATGGACTTAATTTTAACGGAAGTTGCTGTCTTTTTTCACCTTCACTGTGGTTTTCCCCTAGAGGAAATTTTTGTATGCAGTCATCCCAAGACGAAGCACCCATATATATATATATATAAATATATATATATATATATATATATATATATATATATATATATATATAAATGACCAATACATTCCATTTTTGATCAATGAAACGTTTAGAGCAGCAATTCTAATAGTTCTTTTCAAGCAGAATGTATACAATACTGTAATCTAGTTATATCAGCGTCTTCTGCTAATTCACTGTGAAAAATATTAAGTAAACACAATTCTTCAGTCTATGCATAATAGTATATCATGCTTATATAATAGTACTGTAATAATAATAATAATAATAATAATAATAATAATAATAATAATAATAATATTTTTAAAAGTGAATGCACTGTATTGCTTTATTATTTCTAAAAGTCTGATTTGAAGGATTGAGTAATTTTTGAAGCACAATCCTACTTGTATGTGAAAACCTGAGAATTGAATTATTGAAGCCTATGAGCCATTGAATATTACTTTCTATGTAGTACACATATACTGTGAACTGGTCTTGGTCTCGGTCTTGGTCTTGGTCTCAAAATTTTGGTCTTGACTACATCACTGATGTGCAAGGGAAGCAGAATATTACAGCTGCTCAAACGGTGCAAAATTATTTTTGTTATAATTGCACCCAACACATGACATATTTTATTATAAATCACAAAAATGTACTGAAATTAACAAATGCTTAATGGTGATCAGTTAGTTTTACACATGATTTATAATTATAACTTTGCAGAAAGTTTCTTGGGAAATCAATATTTTGTACATTATTTGATATCATAAAGCTTCTATCAAATACTGTCAGATGTACTGCTAGGCTGAAAGGGTGTAATTTTATGTCCACCAAATCCCACAGATATGCAAAGTGAGTAGGGCCACTGACTGACTTTCACACTAAACTAGAATTGTTGGTGCTTTAAGGACAATGTATATTGTTTTTTTTTTTTTTTTTTTTTTTTTTTTTGGTGTAAAGCTTTAAATCAACTTTTATGTTACCAAAACGAATGTTAACCTTTTGTTTTGGTTTACCATAATGACGATATTGTTGAATAGTTTTGGTTTCATAATGCAGTCTCTATTTTCAGTTATACATTTCTATCCAGTATTCTAGATGTTCTTTCTTTAGCCTCAAACACACCACGTGTCATCAAAAACAAGAAAAACAAAGTTCCTATTTAAATTCTAAAAGTATGAAGTCTCCACACATGTTTATATACAAACCGCAGAATCACACAGCCCTGCTCCAAGCATTTTTTGTAGCCATGTGACGGCACAGTGTAATGAGGCATATGATGTTTTCACACTAGGACAAAAAAAGAATTCCCTTGTAGAAAACTTCAACCACATGTAAAAAAAGAAAAAAATCCTATTACATTCTAGTGTTTTCTACTACTTGTAGATATTAATATGTTTCAATATTATTAAATAAATTGAGCTATTGATATTAAAATGTTTGGATATACAGTACAACGTTGCATATCCGACCCCCTGTGGACTGGGGTATAGGCGGATATGTGAAAAAGACAGCTTTGCAAACATCTATAAAATAAGTATTTACACATCCATAAATAGGTTAGTGTACAAAAACAACACGTAAACTGCTTTAAACATGGGGAAATGTTTTGCTTCAAAAGTAAGAAAACATAAACAAGATTAATTAGGCTACAATACACAGTGTTGCTATGCAGTTTACTATAAGCCATCTTCACGCAAAGCAAAACAAATGGTAAAAAAAAACAAATGGTAAATGTACAGTAACCTGCAACTGATGGCTTCTAACTCTAGAAGTCCCTGCTTCCCTGGTTCTGCTTTCTTAATATCTCTGTCACGGTACTTTGCGCTCTTTCTTGATATTGCCAACAGCCAATAAGCAGCTCGGTTTGAATAATGCTTCGGATATTTTAAACAAGTGGCTGGTAAGCATTGAGTTTATGAAGCTTGCTTTATTTAATTCAAATGCATTTAAAAGCTACAACAACATGCTGCCAATATATACAACGTGCACACCATCATATAAACACATTGCACAAAAAAAGCTTTCTAGACTGATGTGTTGAAACGTCACTGCTACACACAGCTGACTGACACACATACACAACCCTTCTGTCTTAAAGGGGAATGCACCAAAAGGCTGATTTGCTATAATGCTTTTTTTCGGTTTCCATCGTGGAAGCTGCATTTGCTGCCAATGCCATTACTCTCATAGCCTAATTTTTATATTTATTTATTTATTTATTTATTTACGAGGCGGTTAATTGAACAGGTGGGATATGCGATGTTCCATTGTACTGTTACTTGATTGATTACTGTCTTGTTAGAATATGTTTTTGACTGGTTCAGATTTTGCTGCTGATGTATTTATTTCCAAAAGGTTTTCTTTAGGTTGGGCTATAGCAGTGCTCTGCGGTTTTTATTTATTTATTTATTTATTTATTTTTTGAGGGTGGGTTTACTTCACAGTAAATCCTAATGCTGGCACTGGTCTCAGTGAATTTATTTTGTTAGTGATTTCTTTCCATGTTTCGTTTCTTAATGTTTTTTGGCCCTGCGAAGTGTTCAATAATATTTCCTGATTTTTATTTTTCCATTTCACTAAATAACAGGTTAATGTCATCTTTGAGGAAATTTGTTTTGCTTTTCTTTTTGGCCGGTGCTATAGTTGCATCAAGGTTGGAGTCTGCAGAAGCCATAGCTCGATCCTATTATATATGCTACTTCTTTCTGTTCACTATAACACTGTGGCAGAGCAGAGCTATGCCCTTTATAAATTGGCAGTTATGGGGTTAAAATCCCCTACCTGCCTGGGTTTATTGTGTTCAGGTGGCTGGGGTTGATTAGAGTAATTAACGATCACTCAGCACCCGGCCATCTGACATAAAAGGAGGCCTCGGCTTCCCATTAGGGAGAGGAGGGAGCTGAGGAAGCAAGCTGGTGTTTGTGCTTGCTGTTTTTTTTTTTTTGTTTTTTTGTTTTTTTTTCTCATCCAGTGAAGGCAGGTGGGATATGCGATGTTCCAGCCTGGAAACCTTTATTTTTGTAAGTCTTGTTCTGTATCTTTCTATTTATGCTTAAATACCTTTGTTTTGGCCCTTGTGCCCTTTTATTTTGTGTTTATTTGTAATAAGTATTATTTTTTTGAATTGCAGTCTGTCTCTGGGCCTCTATCTGCTCACCAGCCTGTCACGCTTGGTGTTAGCAGTGGGATATAGTGCCTCCAGGAGGCTCAGAGCAGGGTTGCAGGGTTTTTTTTTTTTTTTGGGACAATTTTTTTTTTAAAGATAAATAAATTAGAAAAAATGGGAAAGAAGAGCAGACAACGGCAAAGGCAGAAGGAGATCCAGCAGCTGAAAAAATGTAAGCTGCTGCAACAACAACCACTGCTGGAGGACCCGGCCAGCCTCTTTCCCTGATGTTCCTGGTGTGGGAAGGAGGACCACCGCTGGAGGTCCTGCCCAGAAGTGCCCCTGGCAGACTGGTTTGGACATTGTGAGGAGGACAGCCACAACTGGGCAGGATGCCCCTACAATCAGGCCCAGGAAGAGGAGCAGTTTTCACCCCAGGCATCAGGGGACACCCCACTACCTCCAGCGCCACAACCTTCACCACCATCCCAGGAGAGGGAGGAGCCGCCGTCCCGAGAGCCAGAGAGGGAGGAGCCACCGCTCCCAGAGCCCAGAGGGGAGGAGCCACCACTCCCAGAGCCCAGAGGGGAGGAGCCATGGGCCAAGGACGCCTGCCTTGCACCGCCTTCAAGGACGCCTGCCTTGCACCGCTCAGGGATGCCATGCCCGCTCCGCTCAGGGATGCCACATTTAGGTTGCCTGCTGCTCCACATCGCCTGGGGTTGCCTGCTGCTCCGCATAGCATGGGGCTGCTGGTGTCTCCTTTTTGTCTCCTAGGGTTCCCGAGGGTCCGCTGCCGCCGTCGCCTCCCGAGGGAGCCGGGCTGCCATCCCCGCCTCCGCCACCAGAGGGAGCCGGGCCACCTTCTCCGCCACCAAAGGGAGCCGGGCCGCCGTCCCCGGAGGGTCCAGCGCCACTAAAAGGTCAGACGCCACCGGAGGGTCTGACACTGCTAGGGGGACCCACACCGTCTGAGGATGCCATGCCCACACTGTCCAGGGGTGCTGCCTGCCCGCCAACGCTGCATCTGCTGGAGGGTACATGTCCCATGACGGCATTACCCTCAACCGAAGAAGGCTTAGGGGCTCCGACATCAACCCCGCCCACCACCGCCCATCAAAACAGCCCACCCAAGGGACATAATTGGACTCTTTGGGGGGGGGGGGGGGGGGGGGGGGGGGGGGGGGAGTTGGCCGATTGCGGCCTGTGTACTTTGTACATGGGGGGGAGGTATGTGGCAGTTATGGGGTTAAATTCCCCTACCTGCCTGGGTTTATTGTGCTCAGGTGGCTGGGGTTGATTAGAGTAATTAACAATCAATCAGCACCCAGCCACCTCACATAAAAGGAGGCCTCGGCTTCCCATTAGGGAGAGGAGGGAGCTAAGGAAGCAAGCTGGTGTTTGTGCTTGCTGTTTTTAGTTTTGTGGTATTTTTTTATTTTCTCATCCAGTGAAGGCATCGCCCAGCCTGGAAACCTTTATTTTTGTGAGTCTTGTTCTGTGTCTTTCTATTTGTGCTTAAATACCTTTGTTTTGGCCCTTGTGCCCTTTTATTTTGTGTTTATTTGTAATAAAAGTATAATTTTTTTGAACTGCAGTCTGTTTCTGGGCCTCTTCTGCTCGCAAAACACTCATTTATCTTTGCCAGAAGGAAGTTCTAAATCTTGACTTTCGCTGTTGCAAATCTAATTATAATGAGATGCAAATTCTGATCTCTCCTGTGTAAGGAGTAGTAATTTATGCTGCTTATATTAACCAAAATAACAGAAAATGTGAACAATAACACAGATCAAAGAATCATAAGTTTTCAGTATGAAATGTGACACACTGTTAAAATGAAAACATTACAAAGTTAGAATCACGTATGACCTCCCTGAGCATTAACACAATCCTGGCAGCGTTGACAGACTAGATCAGCCACTGGATAGACTGCTTTGGGAATGTTCCACTGCTTTTGCTGTGCAGCTGCAGCCAGCTGGTGAAGGCTGGCTGATTACGGTTGCCCCACCGGTTGCCTTGAACAATGCAACAGTCAGCATAATGGTCTTGGGCCGGTGTGGTGACCCTCTGCCTTCCAGGACGTGGCCTGTCCCTCACAGAGCTGGTTTCCTGGTTTCTCTGGACTAGTCTGCTGATTGCTGAAGCAGAACATCTCATTCTCCAGGCAAGTTCTCTCACAGACAGGCCGCCTTCAATCATGCCCATAACAACCAGGCGATCTTGATTACTCAAGTGGGGTGTGGTCATATCTTTCACTGTTCTTGCGTTAATTAAAATCTTATATTTTCAAATGGCTATTTATACAGATTCTTAAATCAACTCATTTGGGCAATTTGAATACAACTCAAATATAACAAAACACTGAGCATCTGGTATTTTTATGAAATCACATGATTTGAGCTCAGTATTTTACTATCCCAAGGAACCAATCAACAAACCTATCTGCTCACTATTAAAAATGCAAATAACATTATGTATGTGCCCAATGAGCTGTTGATGTAACACTTAAGACTGTTATGTTTTCATTGTGCATCTGTGTGTGTGTGTGTGTGTGTGTGTGTGTGTGTGTGTGTGTGTGTGTGTGTGTGTGTGTGTGTGTGTGTGTGTGTGTGTGTGTGTATATATATATATATATATATATATATATATATATATATATATATATATATATATATATATATACACACACACACACACACACACACACACACACACACACACACACACACACACACACACACACACTTATTACTGCAGCCCTAAATCAGCTCAGGTGCAAATTATTTGTTTGAAAGGTCACAAAATTAGTGAAATAGTTTCAGCCTGTGTGTGCTGATAGTGGTTTATCTTGTAGATAATTTCCCTCAGGTATATAAAGACTTTCAAGCTGCAACTCACATAGTGAGCCAACAAAGCAACCATGAAGACCTAGGAGCTTTCAAAACAAGTCAGGGATAAAGTGGCAGAGAGGCAAAGAGCAGGAGATGGGTACAAGAATATTTAAAAAGGCGCTGATTATCCCTCTCAGCATAGCGAAGTCCTTTATTAAAAAGTGAAAGATGCATCATAGCACGCAGACACTACCCAAATCAGGTCGCCCTCCCAAACTAAGCAGCCGGGCAAGCAGGAAACTGATCTGGGATGTCACTCTGAAGCCAACAATGACCTTGAGAGATCTGCAAAGTTCTGTGTCTGAGATGAGAGTCAGTGTTCACACAGCAACAATAAGCCGGTCCCTACACAAAGCTGGCCTGTATGGACAGGTAGCAAGAAAGAAGCAATTACTCAAAAAGTCTCATTTTAAAGCACATATGGAGTTTGGAAAAATCAGGTAGATGATGCTGCAGACATGTAGAAAAAGGTTTTGTGGTCATACGAGACAAAAATTTAACTTGAAGATTGCAGTCCATCGACGATCCCCAACAAACTTATAAGAACTGGAGCAATTTTACCATGAAGAATGGGCAAACATTTCACCATCCTACTGTGCAAAGCTAGTAGAGACCTATCCAAAAAGACTCATAGCAGTAACTGCTTAAAAATGTGCTTCTACCAAGTACTGACTTAAGGGGCTGAATAGTTATGCAATCAGTTAATTTCATTTTGTACATTTTATTTGCAAGTGTTGCTAACATTTAACCTCCTCCTCCTCATATAACAGTGTTCAGTTTAACCAGTACAGCTTTGAATAAAAAAAAGTTTGTTGGTCTAAAATGATTTTAAGGATATAATTGAGCTATCCTGAGTATGCTACCCATGCAGTCTCTCTGAACAACAAACAAGTGGACTATGATTGGTCTTCTACTCAACATTGCTGATGACTAAACAGAGACTACGTCTTCATATTTTATGCCGTTTAGGGTCAGCACCTACATGAAAAATTTATGAACTTGAGCTGTGCATGAATTACTTTTTTTTTTTTTTTTCAACTTTATGCAGGGCTTTCTCTGTTGAGATTAATGACAGAGTACCTTGGAAGAGAGGTGATTTTGCCCCACTTCTCTATGCAGAATCTCCTGAGTCCATTACTTCCTCTGAGGGCGGCGAACCCCTCATAGGGAACACTGGAGGTGCCGGTGACGAACTGCAGCAGCCGCAGCCTCTGCTCATTGTTAAAACGCTCCACCGTTCCCCAAAACCAACGGATTACAATGTGACCATCATGGTAACCTAAAAAAAGGGTACACGATAGTCAAGACTACAATTCTCACTCTAAGGGGGATGCAATAAATAAGTAGCTATTCCAAAAATGTTTAAAACATATATCAGACACAAGCGGTTAAATTCCTTAAATTGGGTTCTTTTTGTTGCTTCATTATTACTCAAACTGTTCATTTTAGCATACTACCTTTTCAGTAATGTATATTTGATCAAAGGAAAGGCATAAAAAGTCTCTAGTTTTTATTTATTTGCAGTTTTGACATAATGCATTATTTTCTGAGTATAAACAGAAAGTACGTAAGAGTTTAGTTGATTACAGTGTACACATCTACAAAAAGGTAACCTTTTCTATAATACCTAATCTATGAATATTTTTTAAATATAAAACTTTGTGTTTCTAGAATAAGGATTCCAAGATTCTACTCACAATGTGACTACATCTATGAATCCTTATACTCACAGTTAATGCTAAGACACACACAATGAAAGAATAGAAAAGGGGGTGTTAATGTTTAACAAAATGCAAATACAAAATCATTACATTATACCATAGATGTTTACCTTTGTTAACACTGATATGGGAAGGAGCAATTCAATAGATTCTTCTCCATGTAATATTTAGTGTGCCAAACCACTCTGTTAGAGATACGTGTCAGGCAATTTTTTTAATACTCACCTCCCCGATACTCTGTGTTATTTCGCCAGTCATTCAAATCAATCTCAGCAGTGCCAGCTATAACGAGCTCAAGTTCCCGGGCGTCAAAAACTGACACTAGCCTTGAATCCACAACCTGCAGCAAAACCAAGCTATGATTTGTCACCCATACCTCAGCATATGTCTTAAAAGCTGTTTATTTATTGGAAGGCAATAATTAAGAGTCGGCCTGTGTTATTGCTGGAATGAGTGAATTAAACAAATTTGTATTTAGCGGAAAGCAAAGTAAATAATGTCTCCCCTAACTAAAAACATTGTGTTATGTGTCACTGCGATGGTGGAGGTGATAAACTAGGGTTGCCTTTACTTTGTTGATACATAATCTAACATCCATATAACCAGACCAAGGAAGATATGGTAAATTTTGATATTCCCTCCATTTGCAAGGATGTATTTGTCTGGTTATTTCACTGTTATGTAGATATGGCTGGACATACCTGAAGTTTATATTCTATACTCATACTTCTACATTGGTAAAGCATTGGTAAAGCAACTGGAGGTTGAAGTCCTGAGTTGGAAAGTCCTGAGGTTTTTTTTCACAAACTGATTATTTTTGTCTTACCTTTGCAGAGCCATCACATTTCCAGTAAAACGAAATCAGAATAAAGGTAATGTGTGTATGTACAGATCTTTTACATTGCCTACCTCGTAGAAGCCTCTAACCAAAGCCTCTGTCTGCTGAACCACTCCTCGTTCCACTCTCCATTTCCCCATTCGCTCTATGTACTCTTTTTTGTTTTTCTCCGACACTTGCAGATTGGCGCCACCAGATTTTAACTCCCTTTCTGTAACCTATCCAAAACAAATTGCATTACAGCAAAAGTCAGAAGCCCCATGTTATCTTAATGATAATTGCAACTCTTACTCTGTGGGATCAGTTTTTTGTATTTAAAGTTGTTTGTATTTAAACTGACAAAGTCAACCCATATTTAATATATTTTTTTTTCATATATACACACACACACACACACACACACACACACACACACACACACACAGTATATATATATATATATATATATATATATATATATATATATATATATATATATATATATATATATATATATATATATATATGTCGAACTACAGAGGAGAATTTACAATGTTTAATTTATATTTGGTAGATAGTTATAGTGCTAGGCAAACAGTAAAAAAAAAAAAAGTTTGAAATGTGTTGATATTATTAATATAATTTTTATTATTTAGTAATTTAGCAGACGCTTTTATCCAAAGTGACTTACAGAGACTTGGGGGTAAACTATGCATCACAACTGCTGCTGCAGATTCACTTACTTCTCATCTGAAGGATGGAGCACCAGCAGGTTAAGTGACCTGCTCAAGGTCACACACACTGAGTCAACGGCTGAGCTGGGATTGCACCCGGAACCTCCTGGTAACAAGCCCCTTTCTTTAACCACTAGACCACCAAGCCTGATATATTCAGTCAGTTTGGATAAGGGTCATTCCAAGCCAACTCAACCAGAAAAGGGGCATTTTGTTGCCTGACAGTCTCAGATTTTGCTAGAAAAATGAACGTGGGGGTTTGCGGGCCCGCTGAGTTCAGAAATGGCAATTTTTTTATTTTTTTTTCAATTTCCCCTTTGAGCGGTAACCTGGCAAAGGTCAACCTAAAGTGACCCTGATCAGAAAAATCACCCAGTGCTCAACTTAGAAGCTACCATCATGTGTAGCACCTCTTTCGACTTATAATGAATAGAACTTTTGAGAAAAAAATACCAGCAGCACCTAACTCACTTTAGGCAAGTTGCCAGGTGAGCGGTAAGTGACGAGTTTTATTTGAACTTCAGCCCAATCCGTTACCCTGTAGGAGATGCAGGACCTAAAATATTAGTATTGCTGTAAGAAACTTAAGGACCACTCTTCCAAATTTTGTGAAACATTTTTGGTTTCAAGATCCCCCCACTGGTCATTAACCCCCTCTGAAATTCGAATTTTTGGTATTTCTACCAAGTTTAAGCTGAAATAACTCACGGGGGGTCTCCAAAAAATCACCCAAAGATATTTTTAGATGGAAGTTGATGAGATCTACAAGTACCAAGCAAAACATTTTGGTATCCGTGGATTTTGGGCAGAATTTTGAAGTTGCATTTGTCATGCATTCTAGCATTGCTTATGGCCACTTTGGTGAGGCTAAAGTACCACATAGTCCTAACAGAACTGGCGTCATTCTTAAATTTTGCATTGTATGGGGTTAGATCTAGAGTAAAAAGTGACAGGGAGTGCTTCCAGTGTCACTAGCTTGGAGTTGAGGGGTTATGAACTTGCGTGTGGCACTTAGATTTCTTTGTTACAGTGACACATTTGAAACTACCAAAATCTCAATTAGTTGTACTTTAAAAACTAAAAACTGACAGAAAACACAAAAAATAGCTTACCATGGTAAACTTAAGGAACTTGAGGGGTTAACAACTTCCGGCATTACTAGAGTTTCACATCTACTCCTACTGGTAAAAATCTCCGTTCTTATGACAAGTATATAACAACGCAAATAGGAAAGAGTCTTAAACATTTTAAAAGTTGCATGCAGAATGTGGTTGGTAAAAAACTGCTACAGAAACCACACATCACAAAGTTCAGTAATCATTACATTTAAAATGATTGTGGGCATGAACTGAAATGGGGAGTGAGATTTTCTTCACAATGTTCTTCCATTCATAGAACAGTCTGTCCTCGGGGAAGGGCCACTTGAAGGTGTTCGGTCCGGCAGGATGAATAACCTCCACTTGTGCTCAATCATAAGAGACGTTCTCAACTTCTCCAGAGAACATTTTATTGTCATACAACACCTTCACCCAGTCACCAACTTGTAGACGCAGCTGAGCTGAATACTCTTGGACAACTGTGCCTTTCAACACTATCACCACACGGAATTCCATACTTTAACTGGTAAATGAGACCTTTACCCTGCCTGGGGTATCGGGTACAAAGTGGTGCCTAGCAGCTCCATCACTGAAGTAATGTATATGTTTAAAGTCAGGGACCTTCCTCTTGATCAAAGGAATGACCTCTTTCTGAAATGCATACACTGTTGACGTTGAGTGATGCATTTCATTACTCATCACTGCAACACTCATGTCATTCAGTTCACTGTCCCAACGGAAGTAGAACACAAACAGGTGGAGTGCTGCCTGAGAATTGTCCCAATGAAATGAAAGCTGTCTTGGATCACAAAACTATAATTTTCTGCAAAATCGAGCAGACAGATGGCTGACTACCTATCAGGTTTGTAGTTTTTAAAATGCAGCTAATTGAGGTTTTGGTAGTTTCAAATGTGTCACTGTAACAAAGAAAGTTCCACATGCAAGTTCATAACCCCTCAACTCCAAGCTAGTGCCACTGGAAGAACATCCTGTCACGTGTTACTCTACATCTAACCCCAGACAATGCAAAATTAAATAATAACGCCAGTTCGGTTAGGACTGTGTGGTACTTTAGCCTCACCAAAGTGGCCATAAGCAATGTTCTAATGCATGACAAATGCAACTTCAAAAATCTGCTAAAAATAAAAAATCTGCGGATACCAAAATTATTATTGTAGATATCATCAACATCAATCCAGAAATATCTTTGGATGATTTTTTGGAGCCCCCCCCCCCCACGTGTGTTATTTCAGCCTAAACTTGGTAGAAATACCAAGGGGGTTAATGACCAGTGGGGGTAGTCCCTAAGGTTCGTACAGCAATACTAACATTTTAGAACCTTCATCCCCTACAGGGTAATAGGTTGGGCTGAAGTTTGAATAAAACTCATCACTTACCCCTCGTCTGGCAACTTGCCAAAAGTCAGTTAGGTGCTCCTGGTATTTTCTCAAAAGCCCTATTCATTACGAGTCAAATGAGATCCTGCACATGATGGTAACGTCTAAGTTGAGCCCAGGGTGATTTTTCTGGTCAGGGTCACTTTTTCACTTTAGGTTGACCTTTGACCACAGCTCGAAGGGGAAATTAAAAAAAATAAATAAAACGATTAGCATTTCTGAACTCAGTGGGCCCGAAAACTCCCAGGTGAATTTTTCTAGCAAAGTCTGACACGGCTCTGGTTGAGTTGGTATGGAATAACACATAAGGCCTACAGTTTTTTCACAGTACACTTCTGGGCTTTTTACACTCTCAATGCAGACTTTTTTAAGCATTGTCAACTTAAAATAATTATGTCTGTAACATACATTCCATACCATAGATGTTAATTCAAAATAAGAGCTATCAGCATGATGGACAGTATGTACAAAATAGTAAAGTCTTGGCAATTAAATATTGAAACACAATTTGAAAGAATACTCCAGATATAGGCAAGTGTGACATACAGATGACTGAACAGACAGACTCCCTAGATCCCCAGAATCTTATCAACTCAGTAAATTATGCTAAATAATGTTAATACCAAGTTTCATAATAACTGGATAAGTGGTTCTTCATATATATAGAAAAACTTGAAGCGTGACATACATACAACAGCCGGCACTATCTCAGGGCTGAGACTAAATCTTTGGCTTGATATACAGTACTATGTCAGTCAAGTATATATAGTATATAGTAGCTGCAACATACCTGTCCAAACACCTCCTCATTTACAGTAAAGGTTAAGTCCAGGATGTCAGTGATGTCATTGTCCTTCATCCACTGTAAACTCTGATGGAACTCCTCATCAAGGAACTCTAGATCACTCAGGTCACACGGGCTGCAATACAGAAGACAGAGAGCTCTGTGAAACATAATGGCATCATGGCTCTGTTATGCAAGTTTTTTTTGGGGGGGGGGGGTTTAACATCAGATGAATGGTGTTAACAAAATCACCACCTTTTGTTGCCTGCTATTTTCCAAAAAAACACACAACCATGTTTATTATATACAGTTCATCTCTTCAAATCCTGCCAGCAGATACCACATTACACTGTGATCTTATCGGATCTCTGAATCTTAGTGAAGGTAGGCCTAGTCAGTGATGTTAGTTGCTCTGAAGAGGTTAGTATCCCCATAAAACAACTAAGGCCCGACAAAGTTTTAATGAGAATATGTCCTTGCCCTGGGGTATTAGCCCCAGTTAGCTAGAGAAAGGATTCCATTACAAGTAATGTATTTTTGGTCTAGCTTATTTCTTCAAAGATAGTTTTTCTTCAAAGATAGATTTTCATCAATCCCTGTTTCCCAATCAGTTAGTTCAGAGCATCCCAAACAAATACTTACAGTCTCAGCAGAGCCTTGTAGAAAGGTCTTGTAAAAAAAGCATCCAGTAGGTACTGGTGAATCAATGCCAGGCCAAGGATACGGCCACTGAACCTGAACCTTTGGATCAGAGCACAGGAAAAGAGTTGGCTTTAGACAGTCATCTCACACTAAACAAAACAAACAGCGTGGCATCATTTTCCCTGGCCAATTTGAGGTAGATCCTCCCTGTTCTTCATAGCAATGCCAGTAGAAAAAGGCAGGGCTTGAATAATCCCTGCCTGATGGAAAGAGTTGGGCTTTACACTCATAACCCTTCTTTTATTTAAACAGCCAAACAAAAAAAAAAAATCTTTACAAAAAATTGTAGAAAAAAAACAACAGCTATCATCCTTAAAACGGCAAATCATTGGCAAATCATATTTTTAAAACCTTCTTTTTTCCCCTTCAGTAGAACTAACTGAACTTTATTAAGTCGATATAAATCAGTAAAATTTGAGGATTATAAAGAAATTCCTAAATATATTTACAAAATATAGTGATACAAGATACAGCTGTACCACTGGTCTATTCATTTTTTAACACAATTTGTTTGCACATCTTTTGGCAAACTGAGTTAATTAACAACAATAATTAATAATAACTGTCTTTCGTTGTGTATGACGTCAGTAGCACGGCTCGGCCCTGCAGTGGAAAAACAAACCAGGCCCCCCTTAACTGCACCGTGAAGGCTCGGCTCAATGTACAGTGGAAAAGAGGCATGAGTGACTAAAGTGCTATAAACTTTGATAGCCCCTCAATTACTTCATGTGTTGCCAACACTGACTCAACCTGCTTATGAGCAAGGCACTGGAATATAGGTGAGGGACATGCCAGATGTCAGTGAAATATTATGCAACTATCAACTTTAGAGAGGGAGTTCCTTCTTTTTTAGAATTCTAAGGAAGCCCCCTATAAACCGGAGGGTGAGGTTTTAGTTCAGCTTTTACGTCAGTGTTATGGGAACCTGTTCAAGCAGATTGTGCAAAAGGTACAAGTTAAGATCCTGTAATACAAATTAAACCTATAGAACACAGATGTTAGCACACTCCATTATATGCACACTAATGCATCCTGGACATGGCAAAGGAAAGGTATATACATTACAGTCATGTTAACTACAGAGTGATTATTAAGGCAGTTGGCCACTAGGCTTGCCACAGAGACATTTAAAAAGACTACAACCTATGCCCTAGATCAGTGGTCTCCAATCCTGGTCCCAGAGGGCCAGTGTCCTTCCTGGGTTTTGTTCCAGCTGTACCCTAAATTAATTAACTGGACCAATTAAGCTTTTAATAAGCACTTAATTGGTCCAATTAAATAATTTAGTGTACAGTTGGAACAAAAACCTCTAGGATCAGGACTGGAGACCCCTGCCTTAGATAGTTATGTAGCCAATACTGCAGCATTAAATGCTTGACAAGGCTGCCATTCGTCTTGACTAAGGGTTCCAACATTAGAGTGGTTGTAAAATCAGGGTTATGACTCTATCCATAGTTCTGACTGATTCTTTCATTAATGTTGAACTAGAGAAAAAAATCATAAAGCACTAACAAAAAATATGCTTGAACTATGTAAAAATGCTGCTTGCTCAAACTCCAACCAAATACGCAGGTGTATCCAAGACTAAAAGGTTTAATAACTGGACAAAAGAATGGTAAGACTACCCAGATGATTATTGATTGAATCAGGCTGTAGGTAATTAGGAACTGACCTTGAAAGGCAATAACCACAAAGCTACCTACAGCTCACCCTAGCCCAAAAAATTATTGATTTGTGAGCCTTGTGTTGTTTTATCAGGGAAAGAAAAAGAAAGGAGAGACAACTACAGATTAAAACAAAGAGTAGTTTACCATTCCAGATGATTTTCAACGAATGCTGACATGGGGCTGATCTGCACTGTGTACGTGTCATTAGCAGAGTACTCGAACAAGCCGTAGTAGGGGTTGAACAGTTCTTGGGAAAGCAGGAAGAAGAATTCTCTTGAGGGTCCACTGTAGTCCAAGCTGTTTAAAAATAAGGTGGAAAGATCAGTTCCCTGTACACAAGACAAGGAGGTCTATTCAACTGAAATAAACAATCCTGGATCTAACAACCACTGCCGTTTAAATCACTAAAATAGGATCCTCCCAGGTGATTTACATGTTTTTATTTACAAAAACAAACAAGCATTGTTGTACACTGGATTTTGACAACCATGGTAAACTAAATTACCTACAATATTTCAATGAAATACGTGTATTGAGAATGCACCACTGTTCAGATATATACATAAAATCAATTTTTTTCTACCAACCTGATCACAAGGCCCCCCTACTTTTACTCGGGGGGATAAAGCTGCCTTCATTTTTTTTAATGAGTTCTGTGTGGCACTGTTGTGTAGTAACATGCTTTTTTCATAAATTAGCAAATATTTTCTAATGGTCATATTACACACTCTCAACCCTCCCACACTTCCGGCCTAGCTTGGAGCCCCCCCCCCCCCCCCCCCCCCCCCCCCCCGTATGTGTTTGACAGTATCTACTTATGATAACTTACAGCTAATGTTAATGTGCATATTTATCACAATTGGCTCACTGTGTGAACCTGAGGCATAACACTTCACCTCACTCCAATCTATGCTATGTAGTGGAACAGTGAGTAAGCTTAGAATTGCCTGTCAGCAGCAACATGGAGCCTTACCCTTCCTCACCCACGAAGGAAACATAGAGCTTGTTTCGCTGGAGTTCCTTGCGTGAGTAGGCCATCACCTGATTAAAAGTGCCCTCCAGTAGGTGATCTCGACGGACAATCAATCTGTAAAAGACCAAGAGCAATGGAGACTGCAAGTAAGTCCAGATTCATTCACAAAATCTGTGTTTGATACACTGAACCCTTAAACCTTTATATGGACATTTTTAATAACAAAACCAAAAATGTGACAACTGCAAATCAGGACATACAGTTGTATACTGTGTGAATGTCTTACATTGAGTTAAGCATGTGGGTTCTCAGTGCCACATGTCAGACTTGGAGTTCATCGCCAGCAAAGACTGCTAGAAATGTCTGTATTAGTGGGTAGAAGCTTTTAGCACAGGAAATGCAAAATAATCAGTACGGGTCTATTCAGATGACTTTAACGGTGAGGGAGTTATACTGCTTAAATATTAAAAATAGAAACAGTGCTGACATTTTACATACTTTTATAGACAAACTTATGGATGTTGGTTTTCACAAGAGATTCTTTTACAGATTTAAACAGTGATCTGAATATAGTCCATATTATAAGAAAGTGGCTGATATTTGAATGTATTTTTCAAATCACTATATGCTCTTCCAGACCAGTTGTTAAACAATGAATGTTACTTCTACGTCTATTACATGCCCTGTGTGCCAGAAATATTAATGTATTTTTAGTTATGAAGGTTATTTTAACTGCAATAAGGTATTGTAATACATACGTTAGATAGTATTGCATTCTCCATGACTTTAACCCCCAACATGGACTTAATTTGAGGGCACAGATGGCCAAGGGTCAATGCATTTAGGCATAACAATGCTTGTGTTTTAGAGTTCTAATACTTGGTTATTCTGTTACAGGACATAGAGGCAGGGGGTTCTGGATCCCACTGAAGCTAATTAGGTGTCAAAGTGACTGATGTGGACAATCTCATACTAAAATAAAGTTTCTTAAATGAAGGTGAAATTAAAAAAAAAAAAAAACAGCAGGATAGATAAGCAGGTAAAACTGAGCTGGAAATTCAGTAAATTTCCTCAAAGATGTATTTGCTGACCCAGAAGATTCTAATTTGTGAAACTTTAAGAAGCTGACACTAATTAAAAAATAATTAAAAAGATGAATTTTATTTTAACATGCACATATTCAGATGACCCTGTTAAACAGTATAATTAAAGAAAAAAAAAAAAAAAAACATTTGTTGCGGATTACTGTAATATCCACAGCATTATATATCGATGTTGTGAATTTTGCAACCTTCAGCCAACAGTTACCATTCCTCAAAAATGGTTACTGTAAGCATAATGTATATTATAATTTATGTACAACTACATAAATCTGCAGCATCATGACATCTGCAGCAGGAGGCCTCTAAAACACATACCGTATAGTGTACTGACAAAGTATGATGACACAAACGAAAACAATTCAAGCACGTCTTATTATAAACATTAAAGCGGGTTTTGATGAATAAACCAATAATACTGGTTCAACCACCAAATTCATTGTCCATTATTCTGGACCCAATGCTACAATCTCATTTTAATAATGAGATCTCAGTTGGTTTGTGCAAACCGTTTCAAGGCTGCTGTTTTAAAACTAAGGCAACTTACTTGATTTTACCTGGCCCTTGTCCATAACCCTTTGCCTCCAGCTTTCTATAAAAGTTGCGGAGCTTTGCTTCAAAATCTCTGCGGTATGGTGCAGGGGCCCTGGCACTAGCTCTCTGCAATCCTGCCAAGACAAAAAAAAAAATTCTTAGCACTCGGTGCATCCACAAAGTATCAGACAAACTACCAACTCATCAATGGTTTGGAAGGTCAGTTTTAAATGGCACCTATGGCTTGAACGACAGTGGACTTGTTTTTAAATCTTCTGCAGAGAACACAAAAAACCAAGATATTTTATAACTTCTAATCCTGTTGCATTTATCGTCATTACACACTCATTAAACACATTCATTTTGAACATTAATTTAAGAAAATATATTTCCTATGTGCATTGTGAAATTCTTTATATTCCATTTTTTATATTTGAATTCTGAAATCCACTTCTAAAAAGAACAGGAGACTCCTTTCTTTAAATATGACTGCACCGCAACATAAGAATTGTGGATAAATGCTTTACTTTAAATTAGTGAATGTTTGCTTCTCAATGGCCAGGCTATTTCCTAGTTTAAATCTTATTGTCATTAGTATCAATGACAATCTGCAAGGCAAATCTCTTAACAGATTGAAATGTTTATTAAAAAGTATTTTAGTCTTAAAATCTGTGAGGACTGTTACACTAGATTATATTTTGTTATGCTTTCTATACTATTTTTAAGCACTTCTGCTGTGATTATAACAATAAGTAAAAAAAACATAATTACTGCTTAAAATGATGCATCATAGTTCTGATTTACAGTCATGTATTTTTAACATTAAAAAGTTTTTGTGCAAGTCAGACTATTTAAAAGCACCAGTTAGTTAATTATTTTGAAGATACACTGCATCTCAGTAAACTTGTCCAGACCTGTTGCTTGTTAGAAAAGTCTCCCTTTCCAGGACAACAATACTATTAGCAAGTGTCCTTTTTCATACAGGATTATCATAATGTGGGGTATCTGCAATATGATTTGGTAGCCATTCAGAAATAAGTAAAATGTTAATACTTTGAAAGTTTTGGGTATGCTCAGAGCTTTTTACAGGAACAAGGGCGACAGTTTAGCATTCCCTATGTTGTGCATCTTTTGGCCCACCCTGTATATTTAGATGTTCATATTTGACAGCCCCAGTGACAGAAGTTTATTGTCGTTCTAACATATATTATTCCTTGGAGAGATATATCATGAATTTACATAGAAAACAGCATTCATTTCCTAAATGGCAAATCGTCGGAAATGCAGAGATAAATCTTTTCCATTCGGTTTAGCTAAGTATGCGATACATTCCTAGAGAACAAAGGCATTCACAAAAGCTCAGATATGCATACTGCTTGACCAAATGGCATTCACAAATTTGTTTAGTCTATTGACCTTGGCTATTAACTCCCTGCAAGAGGAATTCTTGAATATATACTCTCTGTGTTAAGCAGGCAACTTTAAGATTAACCTTCCTCCAAAGACAGTCACCTGGGGAGTTCTGAGGTGAGGACCCAGGAGAGCAACGGGGAGAGAAGCTGAAGCCGAGATGAAATGAGGAATGTGGCGGGACGTATGACATGATCTCTTCTTCGAAGAGGCTGTAAGAGAACAAAGTATAACAGGTTAGTGGGGGCAGAAACAAATCACACGTCAGGCTAGTGGGAACATGAGCCCTTACAGGAGATTTACCTGTTATATTCTGGACTTAGAGACTTTCAGTAAACCTACGGTACACCTCAAGGTCACACGGCTGAGAAAACTGAGACAGATGGAGATGAAAGTTTACAGTTTCGATTTTGTTAGAAAAGCCATTTACTACAAAGCAGGTAATCTATCACTTAATAAATTGTCTGCCCCTACAATTGTTAACATTTACATGTTTCACTAAAACTACACCCAAGTGCTTATTAAGGACCTTTACTTATTGCTGTATATGTCACACAAATACATCAAGCAAATTCTTGGAAAAAACACATTTACTGTTCTTAGTCATTGTTTTTTGATTGAGAAAGACCCATATAACTATACTGTATACATACATGACACACTGAGCATATAGTCTAACTTTCTTTGAATGTACACATTTATTAAGATAAACATACTGTATTATTTGACTATTTGTAGAAATATAACATGATGATGATGCAAACGGATCATTCATGTGACAATACCAGGATATTTATACACAGTAAAGTATAAATATTTAAAAACACATTTAACACACTCATTCAGACTTGTTTAGTAAATTTGGCTGGTAGCTCCAATGCAAAAATACATTTTTAAATGTTTCTACATTAGAACAGTACAAGCTATAGACTTGCTTTTTGTTTTGCCATTGTAATAATTTGTAATATGATCCTGAAGTGTACACTTACATGACAGTTCTGTTCTATGGCCACAGTTGTGTAGTGACAAAGAGTAAGAAACAAACATTAACAAAGATGCATATTTTCCTTGGCTGGGCCAGTATGATTTTATTTAAGTGATGACACGAAATTTGATTATACAGGCTTTGGGAACAGTTGTTCTTAAAACCGCAATTTCCCAGTGCGCAGAATGGTTAATCTCTGCTTTGAAGACTGTTTTGCAGAGAGAGAATGAAATACTCCCCCCCCAGGGAGATCAATGGGTTAAGCAGGATTGTAATCCAGTAAGGGTTTTCAATGGCAGGTTGTGATCCTTGTCATAAGCTGACATTGCACACAGTACTCAAATAGTTTTGTAAAACACTGACTAGATTTTTCCCTGTTTTAAATATTTAAAACAAAAGGAGTCATGAATACAGGTAGGTTAAGCTTTTATATCTTCACACATTAATCTATTTCTGGTTTGGATTTTCAAAAGAATGACAAACTTGTCCAAAAACCAATGTTCCTTCTGCATACTACATCCAAATGTAAGTGGAACATTCCCAATAACTTGTGGAAGATGGAGTCAAGAATTATCACAATCTTCTCTTTCGACATATGTAACAATTTTGGGATGTATCTGTAGACAATTCTCCAGATGTTGAGGTAAAAACTTGATCAAGACAACAAAAGTTTCAACAAGTACCATCATTGGTATCTTTTCTTTACAGATAGATGATATGTGTAACATTAAAAAAATGTATATCAGAAAAAAATCTGGTAACAATTCCAGTTAAAATATTAATTGAATGGTAGTGTTAGTGATAGAGTGTAGAGTGTTAATGATTTAAACATACTACATTCAAACTTCACCAGACAGACACCTACTGTAAACGTCTTACCTTAACAAAATGACTAGGTCTGCATTACACGATAACTTTTCTACTCCGTGAGTCCCTTCTGTTCTTATGTAATGAATCTTCTCCCTTGAAACAAAGTATCCGAGACAAGAGGACAACAAGTATGTTAGTAACCTAACCCCTCTGCCATGGCTGTAAAGACAACATTTTTAGATGTAAAGAGCCATATCAGTATCATGGAAAAGTAGATCAGTGTGACGTGCCTCAATCCATTACTTGCAAAAATATGCCGCCTCCACTTGTATACACTGTATTAAAAATGCAATGGTGCACACAACTTTCTTCAGTGCCAATACCACACTTCCATTCATGCCGACTGCTGCTCTGACAGAGCTTGGAAGACATTTATACTGAAGAAATGAGTATGAAATATGAAATTGCATGAAATATACAAGATGTGATTGGATAATGACAGCAACACATATCCCATTTTGACCTCTGCAGGTTCGTGTTTGTCTCACTTTGGGAATCCTTAATTAACATTCTCTCTTATGTTGAAATAAACAGACTTCCAGAAGGGAGGGAGTCTACAATTAGAAAAGCAATCTCAATAAGCATGGCTTCCTGAATGATCTTTTACAGTGGAAATAGTACAGAACTTCAGGTATAGAAATTCAAATGTAATAAACCTTTGCTCTGTGGCTAAAATAATGTTTAGAAACAACACACACAGATTATTTAATATGATGTAACAAAGCTATAACAGATAGAGAGGTCAGGTAAGTAGTTAAATATGACAATTACAAATCTATATCTTTTCAATTCTGAAGTAGAAAACCATTGTAAAACTAGTATACATCTACCTACCTAGCTATACAAGGGCCCTTCACAAACTCACAGATTTCGATGTCTAATGTGCAAGTCAGGTAGCAAAATAATAATTACTTCTCAAAACAACAACAAAATAGTACCGGAAGATATTAAACAGAGGCCTCCTTTAAAACCCTTTAGGCGTTCCTGTTAGGTATAACACTGTCATGTTGACAACAAAACACTGTTGCGAGAGGAGGACCTGTGCAGTTCAGTGGAGTACATACCTCAGTGCATGGTTTCTGGACAGGCTTGGCTGTCTCTCCTGAAGTATCTCAAAAATGTTGGGTTGGCGAAGGAAAGCTACTATCTTGTCATTATAGCCTGTAATTACAAAATAATTAAAAATTATAATTCCACATATACATTTTACATGAAGCAATTATGCTATTTTAACACTGATGTGTTTAACCAGTACTCCTATAATTTGTCTTTGAAAAACTGATACTGTAGTTATCTATATTGGGCTTTGTAAATATATTTTGATGACGCTGATCCTTGTAAATAGTGTCCCAGGTGTCAGCTCTCACCAGTCTCGTTTTCTTGTTACAAATCAAGCACTCACACAATTGTTTTTCTGTTGAAACAGGATGGTGCCAGTGTGTTTATTTCTGATTACATCCAAACAAAATAAATAAACAAAACAAAACAAAACCAAAACCTAACTCCTCTCCAGAGCTCTAACTAAACTTTTCCCCAAGTCTTTACCGGATGGTTAAGCCGTTTACCGGTCTCCAAGCCAAACAATTCTCTTCTTGTTTTATTTCACCTCTTTTCCTTTGTTCACACTCCACACACAAACTCTTTCTCCAACCCCCAACCACAAGAACACACAACTGTCGCCTGTTTTATTCATTACGGAGAGGGTCCAGGTTTCACATCCATAAGTTAGCACTGGCAGCACGCATTGGTCAACGACTTTCCTCTAGAGACATAAAGGTAGTTTCCCTTTCAGAACCATGCTTAATCTTTCAAAGGCACTCCAACCCATCTTTGCTCTTCTGTTGATTTCACACATTTCGTTTTCCATTGCTGAAATTAACTGTCCTAAGTACACGTAGTTATTGACTTCTTCAAGCTTGATTCCACTGACGTCAATTGCCTGTGGAGTGGTATATTTATTGAACATGACTTGAGTCTTCTTCATGTTCATTTTCAAACCCGCTTTGATGCTAGCCTTGTGTAGTTCTTGTATTCTTGTTTATAATTCTTCTGGGAACATTGTAAATATGAGGATGTTGTCAGCAAATCGTAGGTGATTCAGGTAGGCTCCATTTGATCTTCAGTCCTTTATTTCCCCAATATATTGTTTTGAAAATGCCTTCTAGGGTGGCTGTGAACAGCTTTGGGGAAATTGTATCTCCTTGATGAACTCCATTTTCAATCTTGGATGTTGCATTCTTGTATATTGTGCTGATTAAATCTCTATGTTTTCTCAATTCCTTGGTAAAAATTTTGTAGATTATAGGAAGTAAGCTAATAGGTCTGTAGTTCTTGAGGCCTTCTTTATCTCCTTGTTTATGTAAAGTATCACTGATTTATTGTTCCAGTTGTTTGGCACTTTCTTTTGCTTATTACAATCTGTAAAAATACATGACAGTATTTCTGTCATTTCTTCACCTCCTTCTTTCTCGACGTCAATCGTTATGACGTCTTCTCTGGGTGCCTTTCCTGTCTTCACATGTTTAACAGCATGTTTTACTTTTTCCGGTAGAACGCCTGAACTTCTTCTTCAGGTTACATTTTTTTCCATCTCATTTTCATCATCTGCTACGCTGCTCTTTTCATCTTGATATAATTTTCTGCAAAAGTCTCTCTTCAAAATCAATTTGTGGTTCTTGATGACAATCCCATCCTCTTGTTTGATTGCTAAAATCTGTTTTTTCCCCGAAGATTAGTCTTTGTTTTGCTTTCTTAATACGGTTGTTTTCAATAGTTTTCTCTACCAACCTACAGTTGAATGACCATATATCCTCAGGAACTGCTTTCTTACTGTCTTGCAGTGCTCAATCTTTTTAGTCTTTGACTTCAGAGCTGCTGTTTGTTTCATTTCCCTTCTTTTCTTCATGAGGTCATTTGTCTCTTGCATGATCTTCTGGTCGCATTTTGTACTCTGCATTCCAGCAATGTTTTGCTGTTTCTACAATTCCTTCCTCATAGATTTTGTTTACCTCGATTGCATCATCTTTTTGCAGATCTTGAAGAGCACTGAAGCTATTCTTCAGTTCCAGTTGAAACACCAGACTTTGTTTATGGAGCATTTCTACATTCATTGTTTTGGATTTCATCATTTTCGTTCTCTCCAGTGCTGTGTTTGGGTGTACTTTGCATTTTACAATTCTGTTGTCACGTCCTGTGTTGAAATTGTTTCATACTGAGGCATCTTGTACGGTGTGCTTCTTCTTGGTGAGTACCTAGTCAGTTTCTTTATTCACACTGTTGGGTCCTCTCCATGTCCATTTCCTGATGGGTTTCTTCTGCAAGAAGGTGTTGATGATGAATAAGTTCTTGTTCTCTGCAAATTCGACTAATCTGTCGCCCTTTTTATTCCTGTTGCCATGTCCAAATTTGCAGATAGAATTTTTGTCTTCTTGCTGGGCACCTATTTTGGTGTTGAAGTCACCAATAATGAACTTATAGTGGTTCTTCCCATTTTCATGTAGTTCTTGTACTTCATAAAAATCTTTGACTTCTTTATCCGAATAGCTAGTTATTGATGCATATACTTGTATAATTTGAAATTCATACTTCCTTGACACTTTCACCATCAGTCTTGCAGACCTCCGACGCGTCAGTCTCTACTACGTTATTCTTGATTCTCTTGTGGACAATGAATCCAACGCCTCCTGTTCGTCCATCTGTAGTGCCTCAGTAGAAGAGAAGATAGCCACTCTTGAGTTGTAGAGTAGTCCTTTGTCTTTGCCGTACTTCGTTTAGTCATACAATGTCCCACTCGATCCTTCCAAGTTCTTCTTCCAACTCTTGAAGTCTTGCTTCACCTGAAAGAGATCTGCAGTTGTACATGGCCAGGGTCAGTGTTCTGTAGCAGCCTAAAACCATAACCTGGTGATTCTTAGCACCCTCTGCCTTGGTCGCTGCCTTGGCAGGTGGCAATCCAGCCTCCGGGGAATAAAGGCCATGTTTTTGTCTGTGTTTCATCATGGGGAGGTTGGCCATAACTCACCACGCTGGCCAGACGGGTTGGTGAGTGCCCCTTCCACTTTGGCCTAGTATGTTACTCAAGCTTTCACAGAATGGTTGAACCTGCCAGAGTCAGGGGACCCCGCTGTACTTCATCTTGAGAAGCTGTTGTCACCCTCCTGCCACTTTGAGGCAGTGGAAGTTGGACTGTTGGTGTGTATATATATATATATATTTTAAATACAGGAATGCATTATTGTAAGAGCAGATGCTTTTCGATTTGGCCAATAAAACTGTCTGTCTAAGGGTTTGAATTTGCTGTCCTGTCCATCTTGTTTAATAGATAGTAAATATCCTATCAGGAGACTTTTAATATAGTAGTGACAGACAAGGTCCTATGGGTGTTACTCAGTTGGAATTCATGCAGTTAATGGCTCGCACATTAGTAAGACATACAACTCAATATGCCGGTTTCATTATGGAAACTACAGTAACTGCTGCTCATTAGATGTAATACATTTAGCATTGAAGTGGTGCAAGTTTATTAGTGATGTGTACAATGCTTTTTGAAATTAAACCGCTTATTTTACATTTGCATTTAATGTACACATGTACAGTTTACTAGGCACAAATTTTGAAATAAATAAAGGTAGTCATATCCAGATGCTATTCTATACAAGTGAGCTGAAACAAATGAGGTGTAAGGGGACTGAAGAGTAAGCACTATAGGCCGAGAGCAGTTAGTGAGCTGGTCAAAAGCAAATATTTTTCAGAGCTTGAAAGGGGATTTGGAGGCTGGTGGCATTGGGTAGGTGTAATTCAATAAGCACATTAACCCAAACACTGCAGGCAAGTAGTTAGCAAGCTTTATCAATCAGAGCTGCATGGACTGTCACCAAGCTGCAAACATTTTGTATAAAAGGCCTTTAAACATAATTTTACTTCCATTTAAGCACAGAAAATACACACTGTATAAAAATATGCATGCAATCACTAATTTTGTCATCCAGTACCACCTGTTCTGTAAAAATAAAAAAATTACTAGCACAAAACAGCAGAGGCACTTCACAGAGGTTATTTTAGAAACATTCAGCATTCAGAGTTCTGTGTGTAATATAAACAACTAGAAAATGCATACCTTGTCCTAACTTTGTGTGGGGGATAACATGCTGTATAAAACAGATTTAACCAGTTATCTTTTTCTGACTGGAGCTCAGTTTCTTTGTATTAAAATACCCAATGCATTACCATTTGGCATCGCATGGCTCTTTACATAGTAGTCAACCTAATTATAAGGTCTGGGAAGCAGAAATTACTTGAGTTTTTATTGTAAATTTAGAAAAGGCGTCAGAGTCAGGACTGCCGCTGGGATGTGAATTCCATAACCCGTGGGCATGGGTACTAAAATCTTTGTGCTCTGCCCATGTAATGCAGCCACAATGATTTACAGTGGCTTGCGAAAGTATTGACCCCCCTGGGCATTTTTCCTATTTTGTTGCCTTACAACCTGGAATTAAAATGGATTTTTATTTGGATTTCATGTAATGGACATACACAAAATAGTCCAAATTGGTGAAGTGAAATGAAAAAAATAACTTCTTTCAAAAAATTCTAAAAAATAAATAATGGAAAATTGGTGCGTGCATATGTATTCACCCCCTTTGCTATTAAGCCTCTAAATAAGATCTGGTGCAATCAATTACCTTCAGAAGTCACATAATTAGTTAAATAAGGTCCACCTGTGTGTAATCTAAGTGTCACATGATCTCAGTATATATACACCTGTTCTGAAAGGCCCCAATCTGCAACACCACTAAGCAAGGGGCACCACCAAGCAAGCAGCACCATGAAGACCAAGGAGCTCTCCAAACAGGTCAGGGACAAAGTTGTGGAGAAGTACAGATCAGGGTTGGGTTATAAAAAAATATCCGAAACTTTGAACATCCCACGGAGCACCATTAAAGCCATTATTTAAAAATGGAAAGAATATGGCACCACAACAAACCTGGCAAGAGAGGGCCGCCCACCAAAACTCACGGACCAGGCAAGGAGGGCATTAATCAGAGAGGCAACAAAGAGACCAAAGATAACCCTGAAGGAGCTGCAAAGCTCCACAGCGGAGATTGGAGTATCTGTCCATAGGACCACTTTAAGCCGTACACTCCACAGAGCTGGGCTTTACGGAAGAGTGGCCAGAAAAAAAAGCCATTGCTTAAAGAAAAAAATAAGCAAACACGTTTGGTGTTCGCCAAAAGGCATGTGGGAAACTCCCCAAACATATGGAAGAAGGTACTCTGGTCAGATGAGACTAAAATTGAGCTTTTTGGCCATCAAGGAAAACGCTATGTCTGGCGCAAACCCAACACCTCTCATCACCCCGAGAACACCATCCCCACAGTGAAGCATGGTGGTGGCAGCATCATGCTGTGGGGATGTTTTTCATCGGCAGGGACTGGGAAACTGGTCAGAATTGAAGGAATGATGGATGGCGCTAAATACAGGGAAATTCTTGAGGGAAACCTGTTTCAGTCTTCCAGAGATTTGAGACTGGGACGGAGGTTCACCTTCCAGCAGGACAATGACCCTAAGCATACTGCTAAAGCAACACTTGAGTGGTTTAAGGGGAAACATTTAAATGTCTTGGAATGGCCTAGTAAAGGCCAGACCTCAATCCAATTGAGAATCTGTGGTATGACTTAAAGATTGCTGTACACCAGCGGAACCCATCCAACTTGAAGGAGCTGGAGCAGTTTTACCTTGAAGAATGGGCAAAAATCCCAGTGGCTAGATGTGCCAAGCTTATAGATACATACCTCAAGAGACTTGCAGCTGTAATTGCTGCAAAAGGTGTCTCTACAAAGTATTGACTTTGGGGGGTGAATACTTATGCACGCTCAAGTTTTCTGTTTTTTTGTCTTATTTCTTGTTTGTTTCACAATAAAAAATATTTTGCATCTTCAAAGTGGTAGGCATGTTATGTAAATCAAATGATACAAACCCCCAAAAAATCCATTTTAATTCCAGGTTGTAAGGCAACAAAATAGGAAAAATACCAAGGGGGGTCAATACTTTCGCAAGCCACTGTATGACGACGAAGCGCCATGTGTTTTGTTTTTATTTTTATTTTAAATGTGTTCTGACAGAGGCGAGGTTGGCAGCTCGTCCTCTGCCAGGAGTTAATAAACTTGTGCGGATTGTGGCCAAGGGGTAATAGAATAATTACTAGCTAGTTAAACCCCTCGGCCACGGTATAAAAACCCTGCAGTTTTCCCTGCTCGAGGTGGGTGTGTACAGAGGAGAGTACGGGAGAGCGAGAGGAGAGAAATGAAAAGGGATTTAAAAATAATATATAGGAACAGTGAAGACGATCGCCCAGCCTGACCTATATTTGTATTATTTGTGCTTTGTGATTTTTTTTGTTTAATTATTTATTTTTGCTCTGCGAGAAAGTGTTGTTTTGTTTAAACCTTTTATTTTATTTTTGTGTATTTAAATAAATGACGCCGCAAATGTTTTTTTGCCCTGCAGTACCTTATGTGTGTTTAGCTTCCTGCATCTGGCCTGACGTCACCACTCACATCCATCCTGTCACAACCAATTAAATTGTTAAAACTAACACTAACGACACTTGTCCTGTCCTTCCCAAAATCATGCCCTGTCCTTACCAATTATTATTATTATTATTATTATTATTATTATTATTATTATTATTATTATAGCATTACTGAATGCTGATATCAAATGAGTGTTGGAGTAATGATGTGTTTTTGATGTGACAGGTGAAAGATGGGTGTGGTAGGTGAAAATGAAAATTATAACAATTTCAAATAGAGAGCGCAGAAACAACACTAGTACTACTACGCCTGCTACAACTCCCCTTACTGCTTTTACTAAGACTATGACTACTAAGAACAATGTATTTGGTTACATACCTAATGGTACTGCATCATGGTGATTTTGGTTCCTGATTGCCGCTACCAGGCTATTGCCAGGTCTTCCTAACAAAGACAACCCTCGACTTCTGGATACATCGGATGCCTACAAAGCACATGGTAACAAACACAATAGACAAAAGAGCAAAGTTAGCTAATAAAAGACACAGGACTAATTCCAAGGGATTGTGGTTTTTAATGACACTAGTTTAGACCTGCATTTGTATGTCTGCGAGAACAAGTAACTATGACCCCATTCATACTTGTGATTTAAGGTAGCCCAGGGCTGCCTCAAGGCCACCTTTTGTCATATGTAGACACTCCAAAAAAAGAAAAGCCTGCAATTACATATATATGAATGCAAAGCAGACTTAGGGCCACCTTGTCGTTTCACATGACCAGTTTTGGTTACGTAGCTCAGTACTCCGATACTCCCACGAGTGTGAAAGGTGAATGGTCAGCTAGCCAAAACAAAAATATTGAATGGTAATTATTTGTACATCATGCAACTTTAATTATTAAAATATTTAATGAAAAAAATCTAGTGGGTTAACATTCAGGTGGTTTCTTTCACATAATATAATGAGCTGCAGTGCATTCATAAATAAGCTTAATTTGTCACAATTACCTTTACTTCCTCTCTATAATGATCAATAATGCTAGCAACTTGGCATATTCAACCACCATTTATTTTCTTTTGCATGCAACGGTATATATAGCTACAGAAGTGTGCGTCTTTACATTAAAATGCAGATTATTTCTTTTAGCTGCTTGCTTTTACACACACATAAAATACTGCTCTTATCCACAAATATTAAGATTGTTGATGCATCATAACACTAAGTCAAAATAGTCAGTAATATATATAGTTTTTTTTTTTTAATATACATCAAAAAATTGCTACTGCGCTGCATTGAAAAAAATATATTAATAAGAAATATCTGCTACAAATCAAGGACTACTGTATATCCCGGCAGCTCTTCCATTCTGAGTGCAGGCTATTGTTACATTAAGTGTACCGGTTTAAGTGGTAAAAAAGAGTGGACCGATCATAGCTGGAAGTTGTTGTAGATTTTACATTTGCTCACCTCCTTGTCAAATTATCCCAGAATTTCTCTGTCTATTATTATTACTTCCTTATTTCAGACTGTTTATGTTAATTTATTGTTGTGTAGTATGGTAGACCTATTGTATGATTGTTAGATAACATTTGTCATATGGAATAATTACATTTTTTAAAAAATATTTGTGTTGAAAAGATCTACCTCTTTATTGTTTAATTATGTATTTTTTAACAATGTGTATAAACCCTACAACATATAAGGAAGCAAAGATTATTCTAGAATTATTTCCAGATACCTTGCTTCCTTTTCACAAAGCGTTTTAAGCGCCTGTTTTTTAAAGAATATATTTTCAAAGTTTATTTTTATGACTTAAATATGGTTTGATATTCATGGAACTATTGCACAAAGTTGTTGGCTTTTTAAAGAATATTCTAGCACAGGTATCAGGCCATCAAGATTCATTTTATTGATAAAACAGACTTTGCAAAATACTCTTTTTTTAAAATTAAATAGCAATTACATTAAACGAGAAAGATTAAAATATCTATAGTTTCAATACCAGGTTGGTTCGATTTATATGAACGACATATTCTACAAACATTTTATACAAATGGGGTTTCCCTCACAACTGAGCTACCCAACAACTGAAAGAAACTCTTGTTCAATCAACCACATTAAACCACAATGACTAAGATAATGAGGCCCTTCCATTTGTAAAGGGGTTAATTGTTCTTAGTTCAAGTACAACAGGAAATGTTGGAAGTGTACTCTTAGAAACAATAATCATGAAGAGCACTAGGGATTAGATTGAGCCGGAACACATCACAATGGCATCCCTCCTCCTGGAAGAAATGTTCCCATTTGTTTCCTGTCACTTGAATAAGACAATGTCTGGTTGATAAAACAAAAGCAGTCGTTTGCGTTTTATTAAATCAGAAATCTACTCTGTCTGGTAGTCTATTTGAGCAGCTGATGGTCAGGCCAAAATATATTTACACAAGTATACTCCAGTATTCTTTAAATATATTATTTTAGAAAAGACATTTGGACAGCTATTGGACAACACCTGTCATAATCCTGTTAATAAGATGTAGGACAGTGTTAAACTAAGGGGTGGGCATGAGTGAATATCATCCACTCGCTTTTTTGTAAGGGTGGACTCAAGTCACCCATTATTTTTGGTGAAACGCCATTTTTCACACTCCATCTTCATTGTTATTTATTTTGAATAGTAGCCAATTTTATTTCTCCCAAATATTTCATCGTTTAATGTTTCTGACGCAAATTTTCCTTTTAGTGCGTCTGTATGTGCTCTCTGGCTAAACAGCCACTCAAGTCTTATACTGAAATTGATAAGCCTGCATCGAGAATTGAAATTGACGTTACAACTGGTTTTTAGGGCAATTGGATTTTATTTTTTTAAAGAATGTTATCGCATAATAAGACATTTGTAAAATAAACTTAGTGAAAACTAGTATAATAGCTGAGGTTTTTCCTTCCTAAACTGACAAACAAAACACTATCCGATAACTCGATGAAAAACAGCACATAACAGGCACTGCCTCCCTCATCGATCCTGCCTTTCTATCAAGATCTCTCAATTTGCTCAAAACAATTGTGAAAGCTTATAATACACAGCAAAAGTAATTTAATATCAAAGACACTGCACACCTGTTTATTAGGCTATAATATAAAGTCTTCAGTTCTTTATTTTTTTAAATGTTATGCATTCTGTTTGCTTGTTTATTATTCTGTGATCTTTGTATGGTCTTTATAGTTTGATTGTAAAAGCGCTTTGGAATACTATATTGCAGATAAAAAGGGCACAAGAGTTGGACTAACATTCACATATTTTTTATGCTTCAGTTTTTATTTGCGACCTGCAGTTGCATGGTCTTTTTTTACGGTTTAGCATGCAGCAATAATATTTCTTCGACTGCATGCATTCTATTAGTGTATTGGTCATTTTGAGGACTTGTCTTATTTGAAAGAACTGAAAGAGTTCCTTTGCTATATTGTATTGTGACTGACTGTGCTGTGTCAAAGGATAACAGTGTGCCATTTTGAGAGATGTCCTGCAGTCCTCCAGTTTTAAATAATTATTGTCTAATCCTAACATTTGTTATAAGTTACACCAGAAATTTAGTGTATGTAACATAACTGTTTTGTTATTTTCATGTGGGTACATCTGACAGAAACATTTTTTTATCAGCCAAATAACACTTCACAAGAGCAGGCAGGAATTCTACCCAACCTTGAGATTGGCAGCATTTTCTAGTTCAGCATTTTTTACTATTAATTATACTGACTTTGATAGCCTAAAACTTAGTTCCAAATTTCACTACATACGATTATTAAGTATGCAATATATATATATATATATTATATATATATAACTATACTATATTATATATATATATATTATATATATATACACAGTGCCTTGCAAAAGTATTCAGACCCCTGACCAATTCTCTCATATTACTGAATTACAAATGGTACAGTGAAATTTCATTCTGTTCAATATTTTATTTTAAAACACAAACTCAAAATAAATTATTGTAAGGTGACATTGGTTTTATGTTGGGAAATATTTCTAAGAAAAATAAAAAACTGAAATATCTTGCTTGCATAAGTATTAAACAGCCATACATAAATAATTGGTAGAACCACCTTTCGCTGCAATAACAGTGTTGGAGTGATTTTGGCCCATTCTTCTTGGCAGATTTGCTCCAGGTTGTTCAGGTTGGTTGGATGACGCTTGTGGACCGCATTTTTCAAATAGTGCCACAGATTCTCAATGGGATTGAGATCAGGACTTTGACTGGGCCACTGTAGGACATTCACCTTTTTGTTCTTGAGCCACTCCAATGTTGCTTTGGCCTTGTGCTTGGGATCATTGTCCTGCTGAAAGGTGAATTTCTTCCCAAGCTTCAGTTTTTTAGCGAACTGAAGCAGATTCTCTTGCAGTATTTTCCTGTATTTTGCTCCACCCATTTTTCCTTCAATTGTAACAAGATACCCAGTCCCTGCTGATGAGAAGCATCCCCACAGCATGATGCTGCCACCACCATACTTCACTGTAGTGATGGTGTGTCTTGAGGCATGGGCAGTGTTAGGTTTGACCACACATAGCGCTTTGAGTTTTGGCCAAAAAGCTCTAACTTGGTCTCATCTGACCACAAAACCTTTTCCCACATCACAGCTGGGTCACTCTCATGCTTTCTGGAAAACTCCAGACATGCTTTCAGATGGTACTTTTTGAGTAACGGCTTCTTTCTTGCCACCCTCCCATACAGGCCAGTGTTATGCAGAGATCTTGATATGGTTAACTGGTGCACCGTTACTCCACTCCCAGCCATTGAACTCTGTAGCTCCTTCAAAGTGATTGTTGGCCTCTCTGTGGCTTCTCTCACAAGTCTCCTTCTTGTTTGAGCGTTAAGTTTTGAGGGACGGCCTTTTCTTGGCAGTGCCTGAGTGGTGTGATGCAGCTTCCACTTCCTGATTATTGATCTAACTGTGCTCACTGGGATATCCAAACACTTGGATATTATTTTGTACCCTTTCCCTAATCTATGCATTTGTATTATTTTATCTCTAACTTCTGTAGAATGCTCTTTGGTCTTCATTTTCCTTCAGATTCACAGCCTTATCAATGATCCTTCAACAGTGGGGTTTTTATCCAGAAAATGTGACAGCAACTTTAATGGTTCACAGGTGGAGGCCAATGGTAAGGTAATTGTGTCCTCGTTAGGGCAATTTCTTTCTTCGGTGCAAACTGGGACCTTCAACAGCACAGGGGTTGAATATTTATGCAAGCAAGATATTTCAGTTTTTTTATTTTTCTTAAAAATATTTCCCAACATAAAACCAATGTCACCTTACAATAATTGATTTTGAGTTTAAGTGTTTTAAAATAAAATATCAAACAGAACAAAATTTCAATGTACCATTTGTAATTCGGTAATATGAGAGAATTGGTCAGGAGTCTGAATACTTTTGCAAGGCACTGTGTATATATATATATATATATATATAAAATTCCAACTAACAGTATGATTTTTCATAAATCAATTTCTTAATCTTCTTAGGGGTAAAATTGACTTCACTGGCACTGTAAATGTGAAAAATTCCTTAGGGCCTCTGCACCCTCATCGGGGGCCTGAAATCCCACAATCCCTTGCCCCTAGTGCATAAGAGGACGCACATCGTTGTTCCACATTGGGTAACCCTAAAGTCCATCCACTATTTTCTGTAGGAGTCTAACCCTGATGTAGGGCCACCATGGTCAGCGAGGATAGTTATGTATATCTGCCAATGTTATTTTATGAGCTATATTGCAATTTTAAGAATGCAATTGTATAAGTGGGGTGTGTGACTGTGTGTGGCTCATCCTTACCTCTCCAGCACTGTAACTGCGAAGTCTCTGCAGATGCTGCCTGTGTGTCAAATGGTTCGGCAAGCAGCCATTTTGAAGAGGAATTCTGGGATCAATGAAGGTTGTGGCCCGACTGTTGTGGTCAACAAAAAAGGACTGCAATGAGAAAAGAGCACAATATGAGTCATATGTAATAAAAGAGAAACAGTAGTATGGTCCTCTGGATTTCTAAAATGTATTCATCCTATTCAGCCTAACAGCCCCCCCCCCCCCCAAAGTGTTACTTGTGTATGGCAGTGTATGGCAGTGAAATTTACATATGCTTGGTTTAAAATAATTCTTATAGTATAATTAAAGACTTCTAGTTGAAACATTTGTCATTGAATGCTTCTTTTAGTATTTCTAAATTCAGCACTATTGAGCGTTTAATAGTTATGGATGATATAGCATAATTACGATAGCATAATTGTCCACAATAATGTACATTTTCATTTAAATGAACTTGAATAACACAGATTTCCACTAAATACAAATTTGAACAAGGTGCTTTTCTGTTTATTTTAAAATACAGTACTGCTAATGTAATCTGATATGTATTCTTAGTCCAGTAGTTTATGTGTTTTATGTAAAATATACAATTCATTTGGAGTCCAGTGGATACTGTATCTGCAGTGATATCATTTTACATGCCAGCATGACTACTTGTAATAGATTCCCTAAAAGAATAAGAATAATTCTTGATAAGACTTTTTTTTGTCCCTTGAATCAAATTTACCTGCAATAACAGGTGATAGCATATTTGAAGGGTCTTACTGTTTGAATTCGTTTTTCAAATTTCTTTAGCAGCATTGTGACATCATTAATTTTTTTCTGTTTCAAAAAAGCTGAAGATGATGCTGATGCTGTCACAGGACATTTTTTGAATGTAGAACATTTAGAACTCTTGTCTCCAAGGAAACAAGCATACTTTGTAATTAAATTAAACCCTAACCTTACCTTACCATGTACACTTTTTTCTCAAGTACAATGTTGCAGCACTTTTAACTTCTTTATTGAAACAAAAATGGATTTGGTTTGACAAGAAGATGGCTGCTACAGGAATATTTTACTTATGATGAACCTGTAAATGATGAATATTCTCTAGGAATGTTATTTTTATTGTTTCGAAATTAAAGAAAATTTGAATATTCTTAAAAAAAGATTATTTTATTAATTTATCTGAATTTAGTTACTGTGCTAACCTAATCCTGGGCTATGTTCAGCTGTATCAGTGTTGAATGCTCCTGAATATTGGTAAACTTTTCAAAAATGTGTTGGCTACATTATAATTACTGGAGAGATATTTTGAAGCGAACACATTCGGTAAATGTCCAATCAGTTGAACATAGCACTACTCATTTTCTTTTACTAGGGGGAATGGTGAAAAACAATTGTATGTCCAAATCTAATAATTACTGTGAGTGACACATTTGGCTTTTGTGCCAATAACCAGACATTATACCCACTATAGGCTCCCTGAAGCCTTACATTTTATCATGGGCAGCTCTAAGAATGGGGGTTTGACGAGAGCAGATCCTCACTCTATGAGCACTTCTGTGCTCCATGGGTGGCTGTGCGGGTCTGAGGGCAACTCTGAACACTCTAGCCAGGCCTCTTAACAGGCTTGCCCCTCCCCTCCAGGATTAAACCCTGTCAACTCACTTAGGACCATGTTCTACCTCCCAACCCCTCCTACTTACCTATAGATCCCTCCTGTATTACAAAACCCTCCTCTTCAATCCCCTCCCCAGCACCTGGAGGAAATGATGGAAACTCAAGACACCACTGATTCCTTTCACTCCTCTGCAGAAAATCTGACCTCAGGGAAATGGGTTACTGACATTCTACTTGAAGAGACAGTAGAGGATAGCTCTGCCAGCTTCACACCTGACGAGATGGATGTAATATTTGGCATTCGACCCGCTAGTGACATTGGATACGCAAATGCTCTGGCAAGTTCCTACCTCAGTGACTCAGATGAGGATGAGCCAATAAAATTCCCCCAACACTCCATGCCATACACCTCAATTAAGACTTTGATTTTATTCTTTGCACTCCTTCCCTAGCATAGCCGCAGAGACCAGAGATTCTCTCTGACAGTCTCGTCAGCAGCATGGAGATGGTTGTGGAAGATAAGGAATCAGGTGATCTAGGTGGAAGATTCATCTGGTCCCGCTCCAACAAGGAATGGGTAGATAACGAAAGCCAGTATTAACTGTGCTGGCTGCCTTCAACACTACAGGAGCCTGGCGTCTCTGCAAGTACACGTGGAGCCTGGCTGGAGATAAGCGTTCAGCTGCAGGGTTTCTTACCAGAAGCTGAAGGACATGTAGGAAAGAGCATCCAAAATGAAAGCCAGAAGAGTTTCCATGAGCAAACCCCAGAGTCCATGAGCAGCTACCAGGGAAAGACATCTAGGAAGTGCAAAGCAGCTGAAGAGGAGGAACCAGACCCAAAGAGGAGAAGGCTGGTCTGATAAAAGTCTGTATTTAAAATACTGTTTTACTTACTAAAAATTCTTAAAATATAAAGCTTGGTAGTTTCATTATTTCAATAAACTTTTACTCCAGCTTTAACATACTCAAAATGGATGAATGAATGTTTGTACTGAGTTTGAGCTTTCATTCCTTTAACCATGTATGTTGCAATATAATGTGATGTTATTTAAATATGCAATTAAGACAAACGGTCTCCATGGACACTTATGGGTGAGCTGGTAGGCCTCCTGCACAGTTTATTATACCATTCTTGTTATGCAGCAAACTTGACTATCATTTTTAGTGCTCTTTTCTATGTATGTGTGTGTGTGTGTGTGTGTGTGTGCTTGACACCTTACCTACCAGACTCGCATAAAGAATCCTGAAACCAATTCAGTTTGGGAATAGTATATCAAAGCACAAGACACTGTAACTTCTATAGCCCATTTCAACAAGAAAACAGATTGGATAAAATGAACTGTTAAAATATGCAAAACTCAATAATGTTCACAACCCAGAACAAAAGAATGGTTACTTTGTAACATAACATTATTTTGAATATGTGCCTAACATGCAAAACCATTTTTTTTTTTTTATCAATGTTATGGGATAGAAACAAATTATATTTCCCTTAGTAAATGGGAAAAAAGAGCTGTTAGAAACCTATTTGCAGTCTACTCTGCAAAGGTATCATCTTTTTTTGTATGATGACTGAGTAGCATGGTACCTGACCACTATACCTGGGCAACAGCCATTTTTTGTCATTAGAGGAAAAAAAAGCATGTGCCATCAGCAACGTTTTCTACCTTGCTTTGTTGGTCAGTTTTGATCTCCCAGCCCCGTGGCAGCTCCAGCTGAGTGTCAGCAAACTTGTTGAGAAATGTCACCAGGTCTCTGTTGTGCTGATAGCGCTCAAAGTTGCGAGCATCCCTGCGGATCTTCAGAATCATGTGCTTCAGGCAAGTGCTGTTCGTAAACATTCGATAGGCAGCCTAGGGAGGAGGTGAACAAAAATAAATAAAAAGCAGCTACAATTCTACTGGAAAACATGGCAAGACTTGTTTTTGGTGGGTGGTGGTCTGTTTGTTAAAGGAGTTTTTTTAAATCAATTTCCTACCTATTACTGCATTATCACTGGTCTCTCATTTCTTGTTACATATATTTATGCTCTTTGATGTGTTTCATACTGTAATTTGGAATTTGCATGCATTTAAAATACAGTACTGTATCACCTCACTCCAATCAGATAATGTTGTTTTTTTAACAATAGCATTGCATTTGAAATATTTGCAAGATAGTATAAGATCTTATATAGTATTTGCCAAATGAATATATCCCAAAATATAGTTTAATTCAACACAATGAAACAGGGACCACTGATGATGTAGCCTTGGTTATCACTCTTTTACACCATGTATGTTATAACTGTTATATTAGGAACATGGGGATGGAGTTGGCAGACATTTGACAGATGGTGGAAGATCTCCTAGGTATTATGCTGCATACAAATCTGTGCAGTCATAATGAGGAAAGGAGAGATTATCAACACTCTAGAAACCTTGGCTCAACTATGTGGCTTTTTTGGGAGACAACATGGCTTGGAGCCAAAGAAAACTGTGCATCTGGTGACAGAGCAAACTGTAATTCATCAGTAACAGGCAGACAGCAACAACACTGGCCATAGTATACATCACCAAACCCTGCCAACAAGAACACAGACACTGTACATGAAATGCACAAAATGCTGATGATATTAGTTTTGATGCACCACTTTCTAATAGGTCTTTAGGGCAGCTTATGTGGGGTTGGCTAAGGATTTCGGCAATTACACCAAGTAAGAAACAGCAACATGCATACTGTACTCATAAGTTTGGTCCTACTTACATAGTTTGCATGGAGCACTGTGAAGAACTCGGGGTGTGTGATAAACTTGACAGCTGGGGATTGCAGTAACAGGGTGATCTTCTGACTGTTGACAGGAGATGAGGGCCCTTCTCTTCTTGTTTCTAAAACAAAAATAAGACATAAAAAAGTAACAAATCTTTTGATGCTGACTTTGTTAAAGATGTCTCATATCATTTTAAAGCCTGGGGCATACACCTTAATGACACACATGTCAAGGTACAATTTCTGCTAGGCATGTAGGCTATAGAAAAGTAAACATCCTAACCCTGAACAGCTATCAGATATCTTCCATATGTTTGGACTAGCATACCTGTGGTTTGCACTGAGCAATCTGAATCGGTTTCAGTTGTCCCTGGTCCTTCGCTGCTCTGACTGCTTGCCTCATCCTCCGTTCTCTCTGTTGCAATGGTCCTCTGAATGTTCTGGTACCTATTATGAATGAAACAGATCCCCCCTTATTATAGGCTGCTAAATAAAATCTATATTTTCTGGGCATGATAAACATAAAAAGACGACATTATAACAATCGATTTGCTTAAGTGGACACATTTTACAGAGAATATTTTATTTCAAATACTTGTACTGAATTGCATCTGAGACTGAAAAAGAGGCTACAACTTTCACAAATCCGATCTGGAATTGCATCTCAGCTCCTTTCCTCTGTCAGTTTATGACAAGTGTGATAACTATACGTCCTAGAAGCCCAGGTAGTGGTTGCCAGGTAGATTGCTGTTGAGGTGGTCAGCCTGTGTTGCCCAAGCTTCAGATGATGTACATCCAAGCTTGCTCTATAATAGCTATTTCTGGCATCATGCTACCACCCAGTCAGAAAGTTTTTGCAACTGATTGTCTGAATAGTGATTTGGTCATGGTTATGTTGGTTCTGGCTTGTGGAATAATGGAATAAGTCTCCAATATAATCAAGAGTTTGCATTGTGTTTATAGGGCACCATCACAATTATTATTATTATTTTTTCTATAGAGTTGATTCACAGAAGTATCTGTGGTTGCAATGGGATACCTTTAACTGTTAGTATGTTTCCAATTAACAACCAAGACTGGTTACTTACATTTCAAGTAATTGTGCTGAAGCCATGGTCTAATCCCCTATCACAGTTAAGAGAGGTGAGCAATCTAATCCTCTGTGGAATTCAGGGCAATATTGAAAACTCAAAAGACATTAAATATTAAAGTTTGACCGACCACTCAGAGCTGGAGCCCCAGGACGAACCTACATTCCTTTCAACAGCCTTAATGATGTCTCTATGCCAGAGATTAAAGAATTAACTGGTTTTCATTTTTTTTTTTTTTTTTTTACTGAGACAAGAGAAAGATTCCACAAATACCACCTAATGTGCTTGTCCTCCATCAGGAATTCCAATGAGAGATGCAAAATCCCTTCACTTCCTCCCAAGTCTAATATTGATTTTTAAGAAGAGTCCCTGAACAATTTAGCTAAACAATTAGCTTTTACTTTAAGGCATGTGCCCTGAAGCTGCTACTTTGTGAGAAATGTTAACAAAATGCGGTCGTTCTGACACAGTACAAAAGAACACCAGCTCTGGAATCCAGGCTCTGGCTTACACGCTTATTTCTTGCCACACACTACTTAATAACACTGGTTACCACTGCAACATTCAGATTTGGGGCATCAGATCCCCTGTCAGCCACTCAGTCTATTAGCTTGAGTTAAGACAACAAAATCATACCTAGCTAAACACAGTATGACAAAGGCCTGTAAACTGCAGGGCCTCTAAAGTGATGAGCGGCACGGGAATAGGCAAACATATGTATAGTGGCAAAGATATTCAGGAATAACCAGGTAACATTCTGCTTTTAGCCTCTGGGTGGCAGTATAGTCCAAGTTTGTAGTGAAGGTCCACTTTTAAAGCATGGAGTTTGTTGTTGTTCCTGACCGTTTATCCTAAAGAGGATCGCTTATACGTCTGCACTTAATTATGGATTTACGGGGTTTACAAAATTAACACATTCTGTTACCCTAAACATATGGTAATGATAGATGTCAACAAGAAGGTTATGAAAGATCTCATCTCTAGTGTTTTATAGTTACATGTAGTTTTGCCTGAAGACTTTCTTGGCGTTTAGGCTGAGTGCTACAGATATGTACATGCACTGTTAGCTTGCACTGCTAGCTTTTCATTCAGCTAACAAGGTAGCAATAGCAACTTCAAATATGAATAATTAATACCACGGTTATGATGAGCCATAATCTAGTGATGTTATTTACAGTATCACATGTAAACCTGGCTGTTGCAAAGTTTTCATGTTATTTAAATGGAACCAGTGATCAATATCCGTTAATATTTGTCTGGACTGCCTGGCCCTCTCTACAGATCCAAGGTTTAAAATGAACCAGCCCTCTGCTTGCAACTCATGAGTTAATTCAATTAGCGATCCAACGATTATGATTTTCCCAACTCTGCTTGCAACTCATGAGTTAATTCAATTAGCGATCCAATGATTATGATTTTCCCAACCTGAAACCGAACTAAAACCATCATTTTCATAAACATCCAATCTGAACAATACCAACAAAAGATAAAACAGAACTGAAAACAAAATGTTGGGCAATTAAAAAGTGTCAGCAGTCTCAGCACTAAGTCCATGGCGTTTATGGGAGCTCACCGCACACTTGTGTGCATGTAAACGGTTTGTATTAACAACCCTGTGGCAGAGCAGAGCTCTGCCCTGTATAGATTGGCAGGGATAGGGTTAAATTCCCCTACCTGCCTGGGTTTATTGTGCTCAGGTGGCTGGAAGGTTGATTGGAGTAATTAACGATCAATCAGCACCCAGCCAGCTGACATAAAAGGAGGCCTCTCCCATTAGGGAGAGGAGGGAGCTCAGGAAGCAAATGGATGTTTGCCTGTGCTGGGGGTTTGGTTTGCTGTTTTGTGGTCCAGTGATGGCATTGCTGAGCCTGGAAACCTTTATTTTGTAAGTTTTGCTGTATTTGTGTTTAAATACTTTTGTTTTGGCCCTTGTGCCCTTTTATTTTGTGTTTATTTGTTAATAAAAGTATTATTTGAACTGCAGTCTATCTCTGGGCCTCTATGCACAGACCCTTAGTAACTTAAACATGGTAACATAAATCATTTGTTATGACCAGACTTCCCTGATTATCATTAGCAGGGGTAATCACAGCTTCATACTTAATCTATTTTCTTTGTAGGTTTCTAAAACAGTTTGCTGATGAAAGGTACTGGTGCTGGTAATAGCAGGCACACACAGGCCTCAGCCTGCAAATCTTAGCTTAAACATTAAAAAAAAAAAAAAAAGCATCCTAAGAAGTGAAAAGCTGAAGTTGTAAGTTTTTGTTGTGCCTGTTAAATGACTCTGTGTATACCTAATACAAATTAAATACTGACAAAACTATTGTGAAACTGTAAGAAGTGTACTGGGCGAATCTGCAAAACAAATAAAAAGGATGCTTGATAGTTATTTCAAGGGGTGTTGTAGCCTACTGCATGGAGTCTGGGTGCAAATATGAGATAAGATGCTTTAATGTAGATGCTTCTGTGAGCAGGTCAGTCTGTTTTGTTAAGGTAGCTTAATTTACTGTGCATGTGTTGAAAACAGTATTGAGTATGTTGTTGCTGCATTCTATTGGCGTACTGATTGAAATCAAGTGTAAGGGCTTTATCCAGTCATGCAACATATCAAATACTTACAACATTTATCTTTGGTATTAAATCGGGGTTTGGTTGGTCCAGCCATCCATTATCAATAACCGCTAAATCCTTTCACAAGGTCACGGTGAGCCGGAGCCTAACCTGGCAGACACAGGGCGCAAGGCAGGACTACACCCTGGATTGGACGCCAGTCCATCGCAGGGAACCACACACTCGCTCACACTGAGGGCAATTTAGAATGACCAATCAACCTGAACAGCATGTCTTTGGACTGTGGGAGGAAACCGGAGTACCCGGGGAGAACATGCAAACTCCACAAAGACAGACCCCCTAGGCCCGATTCAAACCTAGGACCCTGGCACTGTTAGGCAGTAGTGCTAATCATTATGCCACTGTGTCACCCAGGTTTGGTTCAACTCCAGTTAAACCATTAAATTGGTTTAAATTAAACCCTATTCCAGCATATCAAACACTTAAACCGATTACAGGTAATTGGTTTAACAAGACCCATTTTGTGGTTTATTTTAGACCTGTTATAAACCAATTTGATTAAAGATACATTTTTGTTGTCTCACCTAAGTGGAATAACAAGTAAAATAACATGCATACAGTGACTAGTTCTGAATGCTTTGCTTACATTCCAATTCAGTGGTGTACTGCTGAAATTCATCACTGAGCTGCGCTTCGGTAGTGTTTTATACAACTGAAAGTCTGAATTTCAGATTTCTATTGATTTGATTTTGAGTTGAGTCAAGAAATGACAGTTACCAATCTGCTTGTGTGTGACTTATATTTGCCTCTGCAGGATGTCCTTACAGTTGGCCAGCCTTGACTGCCAGTCACATTACCACAATACATATAGAGGATATTGAATGGTCATTCCAGGTATACACATTTTATTCACCGCAGAAGGATGTCCCAGTTTATGTAAGGACATCCTGCAGAGGCAAATATAAGTCACACACAAGCAGATTGGTAACTGTCATTTCAGGACTTTTATTAACACAAAATAAACAAAACATAATAACAAAATACAGGTTTTAACAAAATACTGCAAACTCTTTAATTCACAAAACAAAGGCCTCTCTTCACTTGAGGATACTAACTTCACTGTTCACATGGTCCCTAAATCACAAAGGACAGCTAAGCCGTTTACAAAACCTGTTTTAATCATGCCTTACTTACAAACCACACCATTCACACTCCCACTACCCCAAACCCAATTTCCATCACTAGATACCCAAACAAAACACATATTGCAAATAGATATATAAACAGTTGTATGCCAGTGTGTCACTCACCTCCTGTTCAGTTGCTCCATTTGTTGTACAGAACTTGAGCGTCGGATCCCATCTTGAGTGTCTGCTGTTGTGGGCTGTTTCCAGGTTGTTGTTCGGTTTATATGATCCACATAAAACACTCTTCCATGGCTGTCAATTCTCGCTTCCCAATCTGAAAACAGAAAAACAAATAAGTGGCAAGAAAATTTTAATAGGCTCAGAAACCTTGCATATCATTTCTCCAACATTCCTGGACATTTTTGCTAGCACTCGAAGACATATAAATTTGCATCACAACATATTGATGGCTGGGTTCAACAATAATGCAGGTTAAAAATACATTAGAAATCCTGGATTGCTCTGTTGTTTTAAATTTAGACTGCAGTCCCTTTTCTGCCTCTCAACAGCTAGTAACCATGGAAACTAGGTCTCAGGTGTGAGAGAAGAAAACTTCAAATTAACAGAACATGAGAATTCTCATTATTTACAAATTCAGAGGACTGTATGCAAATCTTCAAAGACAACAAACTTCATAGAAGGCAATGTCGAGAAGAAGCAATATGTATCTGTTTTAAATTGTAAATTGTATACCTGATTATACAGAATGCAAATCAGGGCAGGCAACAAGCAAGAACGTCTAAAAGCATCTTACTGATCTCCTATCAAATTGGGGAACAGCTGAGTGGCTGACGTCACAAACCAGGAAGTTGACACACACGAATACTACGGTTGAGTCGCCAATGCGCTCTTATTGTAAATTCAAGTGTTTAAACAAAACATAACACTTTATAAAAGAAAACAGCATGGTGGCCAAATTAAAAAGACACACTGCTTCAAAGAAAAACTAGTATTGTGCTGGTCGAAATCCAGCATGAGTAACAATTGTATTTCGTTCCTCCTTTCTGTATACCTCCAACCAGTTTTATGCAGAGTGGTTGAACAAAGCATGACTAATTGGCAAGCTTGTTTGAATATGACACCTATTAATATTGCTTTTTCTAACAAGATTTGTAATGAGATTGTATATACACTTATTGGATGCTATATTGTAAAGTACCCCAAAGGAAAGAACTCACACCTGGTTTACCCCCAGTGAAGCAAACTGTAAAATAGGTACTTGTTTTAAATTTAGGAAAGAGCAAAGTAGTTACTGACAACAGCCTTGTTCCTGTTCAGAGACTGGAAAAGCTACAGCTGTGACCAAATATTTAGCATCACCTAGAATTTTAGGATTGAGACATAAAAAACAAAACAAACAAAAACTATATGAACATAATTTAGATATTTTATTTGACACCATGTGAACAAAAACACTACAAAATGATATTGCTAAAGTCTACCAGAAGCCACAATAGTACAGTAGTCTCTGGCTAACAGAACACACCTCAGGAAGCAAGTGAAGTGTTCTTTAAAATGGAGTTGACCACCACTACTTGTCATTACACATGTGCATCAACATATGAAATGAATAGAATAAGAGAAAAGATGCAAGTGTATGTTAATACACTATAATAATAAAGTAACAGACAAACTAACATTAATAAACGGTTAACCTAAATTAACACAGCACCCCTAAGTGTGTTAAAAAATGCAGCAGGAGCTCTAGATTAATGATCAATACCAGTACAGGAGCAATATTCAAGACATGCTCAACATTATTTAACAGAACGAAAAACGCCAAATTGCTTGGCAAGTTGTGTCTGATTTTGGTTTTTTTCAGGAGCGCCAACAATTTCCAGCTTTTTGTACCTAGAGAAACAGCATATAGAATCAGAATACAAAATGAGGTAATGATACAATGGCTTTGTGGCTCAAGATACTCTCGCGATGACAAGTCACATTTGAAAAGATTGAATAAACCATTTGAATTTAAGTTTGATGATGAGTTATTTTAAGCAAAGTTACTTTTCCTGTGGAGCATTTACAATGAGAAAAATCAATTATACCACAAGGGTATTTGCTCTCTTAGATGAAGTGTTCTCTTTGAAGGTGTTCCTACACATGGAGACTACTGTTATATGGTATTTCATGTTAGATTTCGAAATGTTCCATTTTTCAATTTATCAGTTTTTTGTTAAGTACATGGGAAACTATAAAGCGGTATGTAATTCAATATGCTAGTGTAACATTATTCAACAAGTTTCATTTGACTTTATGAAGCTAAATTATTAAACTGGGTGATGCAAAACTTTTAGCCATATCTGTACCTGTAATTGTCTTACATAATGTTATATAGTACTATTTTAGACTTAATATTTTTTACAAGAAAAACATATATATTGAGAGGTGTGCTTTGTGTAGAAGCTTTGTAAATAGCAGCCCTATAAGACTTGTACTTTGTGAATAATAAAAGCAGGCTCTATCCAAAGAAGGTAATAAAAACAGAAGATTTTTTATCTGTTCTACAAGTCTGATGCGATTTTAATATTTTACATACAGTAAAGATCCCTAGAAGAGATAGGCCAAACGGTCTCTACTCAATCTTATAATATTGAACACTTGTAAAAGTATATAAAGCCATCTCATACTTGTAATGCCTTTGGGTTGTACTGCATGCTAATGCTTAGGTGGGTGTATGTGCTTTAGAAAAACAGGATATGTGACAATCTGAGAAACTAGCAAACTCTTTTTCTTTGTGTGCCTGTTGACAAGGAAATTATAATAGTTCCCAATTGTAAAGTGGGCACAAAGGACAGCTTACTTGGTGGCAACGGTTCATCAATAGTTGGGTAATGGTGGGGATCAGATCGCAAAGCAGGCAGTTGGCTGACTGGTGGATGACTGGATGGCAAGGGAAAATCGCCTACAAAGATGAAGGGAAAAAACAATGTCATGACTAAAACAGGAACTAACAGAATTTAATTATTTAACTTTTAAACTGAGATGGGTGAAACCACATATTTGGTATCTTGGCTTTGTTCATAAAAGAGGACTGAATATGATTACTGCTACTGTGTGAAGCTGAAAGCAAAGAAGCAAGTGCATCTGTTTATAGAATGTTCCTGCAAATGCAAGCTAAAATTGTATATTAATCATACACGCTGATGTTACATATTGTCTAGTTTTACAACATACTTTCCAATTTTGTTATTTGCTGTTGACTTCAGCATTTACTAGTGAAAGTTTTTTGAGAAGCAGTTTGATATTTTGCCCTTTGTTGAAATAAATATCTTTATATGTTGTACATTTTAGCCAACAATGCCAGTAACAACTATCCATTTTATTAATTCATATTTATCATCATTCTATAGTGTATGTACATTGGATCAATACCAGAAAGGGTATTATTATTGTGCACCATTTTCTTAAGTGGGCTGAGAAAGATTTTATTAGTTTCCTTAACAAAATTGTGCATGCAGTCTAAAACACTGAACAGATGTAAAAAAAAAATACTTGAGAGTGGGACTGAACAAATCAAACATTGTACAGAACATATAAGAAGATGGTTTCATACCTCACTGAGAACTCAAGATTTAAGTAAACATTTTCTGATGTTTCTGACATCAGTGAGGAAATCTTACGGCACAATAATGTCATCTACAGTTTAGGTTTTAACCCTTTGCCATTATCCAGAGCTTGGCTACCATAACCCTTTCTGAAAATATTCTTTCTGGTTTTTCATTAGAATGGTAAATGTAAATGTCTGTTAAACACATCCAAATGACCACTAATTAAATAACAACTAAACTAATAATATTAATTTAAGTTCCACTAACCTTCCGTTCTATTGCTTGTTCCTGCCACTGGAGATTCGCCACTTTCAGTGTTACTCTGTGGACTCCCATCTTGCGCAATCTGGTCTTCTGGCCACTGGGTGGTGCTGTAACCTGTCTCTTGATCATTGGGGTCCAGGCTCTGTGCTGAATCAGGAACCGATTCAAAGGCACTGTTCTCTTCTTCTTCGTCGTCTTGCGAGGAAAAGACTGTGCTCTCTGACATGCGAGCACTGTCCACTGAAGAGAAACGGGTATGGCTTGAGAAGCGATTCGCACCCTCGTAGCCTGAGTTGCTGTAGCAGGAGGTGCTGTAACAAGACGTGCTGTAGCAGGACTTGTCACACGTGTCACAGCCATTCTCCCCTGTCGGCCTCTGACTCGAATCGCTCTCGCTCACCATCCTCGGCTGCTCACTTTCCAGCAGCTGGTTCAAGTCTGAAAGGCGCTCAATGGACAAGCTGCGGGGTAAAGTCCTTCGTCCACAATTGTCTGAGTCCAAGGTGATGTTGTGGGACTGAGCCTCAGAGAAACTATCTTCTGTTAGATCTGTTAGGTCCTTCTCTTCTGTTGGCTTTAGTGTCACATCTTCTGAGTCAGCGTTGGCAGGGTCCTCCTCAGTATCGTCACTCATTTGGGCCGAGGGCAAGCTGTGAAGCAAATGGTGAATGCGGATGTAGTGAGAGCGCGGTGTTTCAGGTTCCCCACAGGCAGAGGCTATAACTGTCTCCAGTTCGGAGACGGGCAGCGAGCAAGGCCTGTTTTTCCGTTTTAGGGCTGTCCTCATCCGAGGTGAACAGCCCTCGTCCTCTTCCTCTTCCTGCCCTAAAGTGTCTCCCATTGGTTCAACCGACGCCCCTTTGTCCTCTCCTTCCTCTTTGCTTACTGTGCTGTCTGAATTGTCCACATCAGCTGGAGGTTCGGAAGGGGCTTCCCCCAATTCCTCTCTCTGAGTATTACTTTCATCTGTTTCATTTTCCACCTGTAAGCTGACACATACATCTTGGTCTTCTGATGCTGTTTGAGGGTCTGACGGTGGTTGCTCTTCATTTGGTGTAGGATCTCTAAGAATACCTGTCTCTTCTGCTTTTGGTTCACTTTCTTCACTCTGGACTTCACTAACAGCCAGATGGCTGATTTCCCTCATTGAAGTTGCTGCCTCAGGACTGCTGGAACCTGTATTCAGAGAGGCTCCATCACATCCATTTATCTGCTCTGGCGCTGCAGGCTCCATGATGTTGCTATGAGTCGCTTGGGGTTCGCAGCAAGGATCTGCATCCAAGTCCTCTACATGATCCTCCTGGGCAGCTACTGTTTCAGGTTCAGTGCTGATTGAGACCTCTTCATCATCTATCAAGAGAAACAAAGTACATTATTGACTGCTTGTTATAACTGGGTAAAGAGAAAAAAACTCTAGTGAGTCATTTCAGGCATTTGACACATCTCAAAGTACTGCTGCATAATGCAGAGGAGTAGATCATCTTTCATTACTTGCCCGTCAGCTTATTACTCTGAAAAATCAATGACTAATGTTTATTTTTGTTTCCTCTCTCCATCCTTTTTGTCCTTCAAATACATTTTCTAGTGTTCTATCTAAACTATGCTGCATAAATATAACTCCACCTGAACCATGCATTTGACTTTTAACTTTCAAACTTGCAATTCTGGGGTTCATTGTCTCATTATGATTCTGGTGCTTACTTCACAAGATTCCTTTAGACTCATTGTTAAGGTACTTGCTTCACATTTCTTTTAATCACTATTTTGTGTCGCTGCAGTGTTAGCTAAGATACTACTCATACATCTCAACTGCATCAACACTATTCATCTGTGCTCTGGAATGTATTCATGGAAAGCAGCATCTTGATCTATATAGTATTAAATCAAACCCCTTTGCAAATTATTCAGATCATAAATATCACTGTTTCCATCTGCCATCCCTTTTGTTCCAGAACAAATGTCCAAAATGCATTACAGTACATGAATCTAGAAGCAATGGATATGTTAGACAAACAGTTCATCCACAAGTAATATTTCTCTCTTGGTAGGGCAATGGAAGCTTGACTAAAAAGGTGAGACGAACACTGAAACCTAGTCATGTGGAATAGAAACACAATTCTGGAATAATAGGGTGCCCTTGCTTTGATCGTTCCCACCTTTTCTTATGAATCCTATAGTACACCTTTTGCATTTTCAGTCAAAAACATTATTTCAGATGAGTTTATATAATCCTAAAGAAGCAAAGTCACTCTATCTTAAACATCATATTTTTGAAAATAAAGTAAATCCAGCAACTGAAATCTAGCATGGCCTGATCTTACATAGTTGAGTGAACACTGAAATAAGAATCACCTTGATGAATGAAAGATGTTATCTCAAATCTGAACTGCAGCTGCCCGCTGACATGATCTGTTGGCAGCCTCCTGCCCAGGGTGTAGCTCAAGACTCTGTCCCTGTAAAAGAGAACAACAATGTGATATCACTCAGGAATTGCTGTTTATGAAATCAGCACTAAGGAAAGGTATAGTAAAGGGATTATAGCACGGACACAGCCAGACATGTTAATAGCTGCTTCTTCCAACTTCAAAAAGAATCCCCATTGCAAGTCTGACAACAGTATGTTATTAATTCACATTTACAGAATATACAGAAATCATGGAAAGGTAGCTCACCATGACTAACATCCACACATACAAAAACTTACATTTGTTCACCACCACAGGCCTTGTTGCCTCTAAGGTCACATTTACAATTAGTTTCGGAATCTCAATTTACTAATCCACCACATAGACTTGCAGTTAATGCAGCATAATTGGCATTACTATTTGGGAAGAACCTAGCTGCAGTTTTGTTTCTTCAGATCATGTTTGATGTGCATATATTCTTAAACATGACTACGTTCTAAAACCGCGTACTCCCACTATACTGGTTACATAATTCACTTATCTATACTTTATTTGTACCATTACTGTGTGTGTCCTATTTGTTCTATAAAAGGTTACATTTGGAGAATGTTATATAAGCCATTACTGCAAGGTAGGAATTTGAAATATAATTTAATTTTTAAAAAATAAATGCTAACAAAGAAATACTACAGTAATTATAATAGGATTTGATTGTGGAATTATTGTAGACATCATGTCAAATTGTGGCTGCTACCAAAAATAAAATATTTAGACACCGGTTCAACAAATCCTCTGCACACTTCACCCAGGGAAGTCATGGCTTTCTGTTCTGGCTATATCTTCTTATCACACACTCAGTTCAGCTGTGATCTGGAACCTTGATGCACCCTTATTATGCTATAGGTTGAAGAGGGCTTGCATACTAAGACCAGGGGTGTATCAAGTGTGGGGTCCACAGAAACTGTATTTGGGAATTGGGTCACATGCAACCCAAGAAAGTACAAATATTCATACTTATAGTTGTAGACTGTGTTACCTTAGATTACAAATACTATACATATACATATACTATACTATACATGTTACATCATCTAATCATCTATAATGTCTTTATAATATAACTACACTTGTAATCCACACCTTCTTTGTATATGTGGCAAATTATTTACTGTGTACTGCTAGACTACTTGAAAAGAAGAAGCTGACATCAAGGTGATAAATTATGGCATAAATGATTGAATCACTAGACTAATCAAAAAATAAATAAATTTTACATATTAAAGACACACACCCCTCTTTATTATAGTAAACACTTAGCAGCACATACCCTATAGCATGTCTCTCCAGGAGCCTCTGCACTGGCATAGAGAGCTTTCCCAGGAATCGCTTTATGATCGGCCGGCTTTTGGCAAACTTGTCCTTCACTTCAATCTCCAACACATCCGTTGGCACGGAGACAAAACTGAACTGCTGTTATTAGTGGAGAACAAAAAGAAAACTTGTAAACAAAGCATATCTGGTGGGATCAAGAAAGGGGACCCTTATATGTGTAGATGCATAGGAGAGTGTAACAAGCATGGTAAAGCATGGGTAAATGTTGAAAAGCCCAGCGATGAGGTTTTAAAAGTGAATTTAAAAAAACATGGAAAACTATGGTAAATTATGATGAAGGCCTACTACAAGCATGGGAAAACTGCAAAAATACCATGGAAAAATAATGTTTTAAACATGATGTACGAAAGATAGGCACCATAAATATAGCCACTGGTTAAAACTAGGGTTGCCACGATTACAGTAAATTACAGTTTTCGATTACCAAACCATTTTTATTCTACAATTATTGATATTTCAATATCTACAATATGATATTTGAATTAGTTTACATCATTTTTTCATTTACAAGTTAACAGGTACAACTCACTTAGTTTTAAAGTGTTTTAAATTATCTTATGTATTTAGATAGAATAACTGACAATCCTGATTGAAAAACATTTCCCTTTACTGTACACTTTTAACAGCACCAACCACATTTCTACAACCAAGCTAACAACTTCCCATCCTATTTAATTGTTTTCACTCATAATTGGATTTCATACTGTAATACCAAACCAGTAGACAGTTAGTGATATAGGCCTAAAGCAAGGGTTTTCAACCTTTTTTTGAAACGGTACTCCTTCTATCTGGAGGTTTCAGCTAAAGTACCCTTTGCAATTTCTGCTCACTGATTGATACCACACTTGCAATAAACTCCAGAATAATCTGATTAACACATTTTTTTTTTCTGTTTTACTTAATGTATAATTTTTCACAGCTGGTTTAAGACAGAACACCAAACAATAGGCTTCACTCTTAAAAGCTAATTACATGTTTTTGGATGCACAGAATTAAAAGACAGTATTTAAGAATCTCTTTGGTAACACCCGTATTCACTTTCTATTTGGCAAAGGCATTATGAATAATACAAAATAGTCTGCACTGTAAATGTTTATCATGTTACCATTTACTTCCCACCTCAGTATAACTATGTGTGTTATTTCAAATGTTTACAATATCAAAAGCATTAACCTCAAGATTAAACTATAATAACAACGATAAACTATTATTTTTTATTTAAGCCAGCTTAAACATTATCCAAAGGGACTCTGTATAACTTTCTGTCGCTTTGCACTTTCTGTAGACTCGTGTTTTCTTCCTTCGTTTTTGTAAGAAATGTATCCATTTCAAACAATGAAAACATACAGTCAGCCGCTATAATAAATACAACTAAAAACGTCAAAGTATGAGTATTGTGATTATTATTTATGTTTACCAGAGCATTTAGACTTCACTGATACGACAAGTTGAAAACAACAAAGATCATGAGCAGCACAGAGCGCTCTCTATAGGCACAATTGCCAGCTTCACCTATCAGAGTGGAAATCCACACAGTTCAAATCACGCATGTCTAGAGGTGAAAAATGTGATTATGATAGATTCTGTGTTTTGTATTTTTTTCCCCCATCTGCGGTTCACTTTGCTATTGGCAATTTGACGAGCTAATTTCCCCTTATCGTGATTATCAAATGCTTCGATTTTTATCGTTTCTACAGTATTTTAAAATTAATACGATTAATAGTTTCGTAGCAATACAATATTGAAAATACCATAGTAAATGATAATCGCGGCAACCCTAATTAAAACAATGTGGCAGTGAAATTATCATTTTTACTGGACAACAATGGTAAAGGAACTTGACTGAAAGAATGATAGAAAACAACTGTTTACCAACTGTATAAACCAGATTATCAAAGTGTGTGCTCTGTTTCACTGATATGAGGTTCAAACTATGTGAATAAAACCATGCTGATAATGGAACTTCAATGAAAACCATTGATTTACTAAATCAATGTCTTAGTTCAAGTTTACTGTTCACAAAACCTTTTCTTAATGGTTTAAGAGAAGGTTAGTCATTGATTGTCAGTTTTTGTTTACTCAAATACTTCAGTATACCAAATAAGTATTCTGGACAATCTATTCACATGGAAGTGGAATGTAATAGCCCACTATTGTTTCACATTTACACGCAGACAGGAATATCCAGAATACTACACACTGGGAATGAGCAATGGCTGAATTACAAAGCAAGACTGGTTTAACAGGAGCAATCTGAATGTTGTGTTCCAAATGTATTCATTATAATTGGTAATCACTACACAGATGATTCCAGTGTGGTTGCTTCCAATAAAGTACTTCGGAAGTATCTGTAATGCAGTAGATCAAAATACAAAGCAAGGAAACTTCGACTCAACACTATGACTATAATATTATTCAAACCAGTTTGGAGGGAGTTACATTTTTGCCTCCATTAATCTTTGTAAACGTGCTGTTTTTCTATTTTGTACTGCAGCATCAACCTGTCATCTCATGAAACAAATATTGTTTATACTGAGTCCCTGTGACAGAAATACAGTCATTCTTGCTTGTAAATCTCTCTCCCTCCCGACCTGTGAGGGCGCTAAACATCGAAAACAGAGTTCTTTGGAAGGGCTGGTCTGACAGTTCTTTCCCTGGGTCGGGAAATCGGCCAGTCTGGAAGAAGGCGAGACTCCACTGCAAGAACGCATTGACATGGAAGAGAAACAATGTAGCAGCCGCAGATTGGAGATGCAGTTGCACTTGTTTACCAAAGAGTCATGTGTGACAGCATAAAAGGGGACAGAGAATCGTAATCTGTTCCTTCGCTTTGGTTTGTTGTGGATAGAATCGAGAAGGACTAAAAGAGAAAATAACCAGAAACTGTATCGTGAGTGTTGTGTTTTGTTTGTTTGTAGTTGTCTCATCTTGTTTTGTATGCTACTAGACAACTAACACAGTTCTGGAGCTGTTGCCAAGGGCCAGCACAACAGCACTTCACCACTGTCACAAATATAAACTTGCACTACTGCACGCACCCAGGACTGGTGACTGTGTCTGTATTATTGTGGGGTGGATACTGTTTATTATTTGGGAATGCATTTCCCCTGTTATTTACCCCGTGCTCTACACATTGGTGTGTATTGCCGGGGAATTATTGTTTGGTCGCCAGACCTGAAATCTCCAATAAAACATTTCCAAACCGGATTACAATTATCTCCGTCTGCTTCTTTCACGCACCGCATCACTTCTGCACCTGATCACACTAGTCACAGTCCCTAACAGTACGGAGCCAGGTTAAAAAATGCCAAAATACACCAAAATACACTGGTTAATACAGGGGTTTTCAAAATCCTTGACTACAGACTCACATACAGTATCTGCATGGATAGAGAAAGGAAAGTATTTGGAATACGGTATTGACATGAACTATTATTTTTCAATATTCCACATATCTTATCCTGAATACTAATGACAGTAAACATACTGATTCACTGACTGTTATTGGATTACACTGCAGTCTCGAACAGCATGCTTGCATATTTTATTCATTAAAACAAACTTTTTCAAATAGTCTTTAAAAGCTCATAAGTTAAAGCCTTGTTATTAGGGCCTATTAGCTCTGTCTGTATACCCCAGAAACTTAAAGTTTGCAGCCTGGTGAGCAAGTCCGAGGGCATGCTTGAGGCTGGCAGGGGAGAGTGTAGCATGCATGGGGGTAGGGGGTCACGGCTGGTAGGTGACACAATCTAAACATGAAGACATAAGCCCGATACCAGCTCCTGCAAGGGAGCCCGGCACTTTTGTACAATGGCATCAGCACTATGCTTCAAAGCAGGAGGTCCCAGGTTCATGTACTGCTTGTGGGAATTGAGGTTCACCACAATATGATTAGAGCCAATATCTGAAAGCATTAGATCTTCATAACCTGGAAACCAAGAAGTCACATGGCCACAATATGTCAGCCATCTTAGGTCACAGGTCATGGTTGCATTTTGTCATTTGTTTACATGCCATTTTGTAGTGGTGAGGTGCACTCATGGGAATCAGAATAAAAAACATGAGTCAATGACATGTTTCTGTTTCTGGAAAGATTTAATAAACCAAGCAATGTGCTTCAAGACGCTCGCTTTTGAAAAGAAAATAATTTTAATTTAAGTTTGATGATGATGTGTTATCAGGTTATAAAACAATACTGCAAATCCATTGTGAACAAATAACTGTCTCTGCCAAGGTGTTCTTTTAAGCGAAATTCCTGTTCCTTTAGCTGGAGCATTTACAATGAGAAAAATCTGTTTCACCACAAGGATGTTCCCTTTGGCAAAGGTGTTGTTAGGTGGTTATTTAAATGGGTGATGTTAATGGTGTCATGTTTAAATGTATTTTGTGTTTATTTAAAACACAATGGTTTGTTTGATATTGTTTGGCAGCATGAAGGGGAGGGGAGTTTCAAGAGGATGAACATTTGTGTGAGAGATGGGAGAAAGAAACAAGTAAAAATAACAATTGCTGATTGTGCTAGAAGGAGCAGCACAGTGCTTGTGTGGTGGAGGTATTTTTGCCTTGGAATTTTTTTTTTCAAGATTGTTTTTTGTATGCACTTTTATTTTGCTCTGTGAGCATTGGTTTTGTTTAATTGTTTTCTTTTTTTTAATAAAACATACACCAGTGCATCAACCTGTAGTACCTGTCTGTCTCTGTCAGCTTCCTGGTGGTACCCAAGATCACCACAAAGCCGTCCTGCTACATAAGCCCTCATGCTTACTGATAGAATAATTCTCGGCACACATTGAAGATTCACTATGTAACCTCTGAGTATTTATTTAAATACATTGTAACAGGATGCGCACCAAAATAAGGATGTGAAGAAAGCTGTCTGAGGAAAACAACAAGGCACTTTCTCATGCAAATTATAATAAATTTTGCATGACTTTATGAGGTAATAAACCCATTAGAATAAATACTGCTTCACATTTGTTGTATGAATATTTATTTTCCCAAAGCATATTATTATCTAAACAGTTATTTAAAAAGAGTCAAATTAAGCACTAAAACAAGAAACATGGCAGTATCTACAGGGATAAAAATCATTGCCTTGTAAATGTCATAAACCCCATGACTAACATTAATAAAGTAGGTGATGCAGAGATGGAAATCATTAATGGATTTAATGAAATGGAGACGGCCTCAGGGTCTACCTATGTAATTATAATATTAATATAATATCTTTCAGTTTAGGCAGATTAGTTAGGTATGTGGCACCAATGGGATTAAAATAATAATACAAAAGTTCCTCAAAACTCTATCATGGGATGGACCTGGCTGACATAACTTAATGAGCAACTTGGTATATCTATTTTGTTATCTACAGGTAGTGGATATTGCTAGATTAAAATTATGATTAAAAAAACAAACAACTGTCACACAGTTGGTAATTAGTGCTCATAAAACTGTTGATAGACATAGCATTTGTTTTATTTCATTTCGTTTTTGTAAATATTAAGATTTTGTAATATAAATGTTGTAAATAATAACATTTATTACATGAGTGACACAAAAAGATTTTAAAAAATATCTGCTAACAATAAAACTGTGAACCATACATTAAGGATTAATTGTGCATATTACCTTATACAAGAAGGGATAGGATATTAAATAATGTACAGTGAGTGTTGGTACACGAGTGAATCTAAAAAAAAAATGTGTTTTACTGCTCTTGCCCAAACTGACCCACCTTACATCCTGTCAAAATGTGGCTTAATGTTGCAGGTGATGAACACAAAGGACATGAGGGATCCTCACCCACTCAGAGGTTTAGGTTCTGTGGTGATGGGAGAACATCATCTGATGAGGAAACTGATCCTGCTCTGTTCCATTGTCCATAGGTCTTTCCAGCCGATCTTGCGTTGTTCTGCACTCTCCCAACTCATCCATTCTCCCTGCTTGGCCTGCGAAACGGCCTTTACCCACTTCATCCTCTCCTTCTGCTTTTTCACCTCATTGACTACCAGCTTCCTCCGCTGAGGTGGAGTTGCCTTGTGCCATGTAGGAGGAGCTGAACTGAGATTAAGACCCTCTCTTGCATGCTGAACTTGCCTCATAATATCACTGATTCGAAGGGCAGCCTTAGCATCTTCCATAGCTTTCTTTGCCGCCCACTTTCTTCCAGTATTCAGCACAGGTGCTGTCTCCCTTATGCATTTGTCGCGTGGATCTACTAATGTCATTTCTAGTCGGACCTTGGCGCACTTAAACTTCTCGTTTAGAGCAGAGACTGGTAGCTGCAGTATTCCTTTACCATAAAGTCAGCGTGGAGCTCCCAACCATTTCCTGACATATGAACTGATTAAAGCTTCCAACTCCTCAACTGTTGTCAAGGAAACCTTGTATACAGTCAGTGGCCACAGCAGTCTTGGCAGTAGACCAAACTGAAAACACCAGAGTTTCAGTTTGCCAGGTAAAGCACTGCTCTCTATGCTCTTCAACCCTTCCACTGATTGTTGTTGATTAATGTAGAATCTTTTATCTACTACTTTACCTTTAATTGATGCTCCTTGATTTAGTGGGCTTGAATTGCATTCATGCCCATTCAGTGTTATTGGTTAATTTGCCAAATAACCGATTAGTGCAGACTACTGTTGTAGTCATGGTTGTATGTCATCCATGTATGCTCAAATTGGTAGTAGTCGCACTCTTAAAGCCAAGCGCTCTCCTCCCACTACCCATTTTGACGCCCTAATAATTACTTCCATTACCATAGTAAAAACTTGGACAAATGGCACATCCTGACATTATTCCATCTTCTAAGCATTGTCATGTAGTGCTGAATTCTGAAGTTGAAAAACTAAATTGCAAATCTCCAAAGTAGGCTTTCACTTAATTCGTTATTGTCATCGGTACACTGAAAAAATCAAATGCTGCCCAAAGAAGTCACATGGAGCTCCTTCCTCTCCTTCTTAGCTGATTAAATTTGTTGCCAGATTACACTGATGTGTTCTAAGCATCCTGGGAAACCTGCCAACTTTTGTACTGAAGTGTCAATGAAGCAGTTCTTTAATAGGTAGGTTGACAACCTCTGAGCAATAATGCTGAAGAATTCTTGCCTTCTATGTTTAATAGGGAAACAGGGCGAAACTGACTGATTGTAGAATCCTTTTCTTTTGGTATAAATATTCCATTCCATATTCAATCTCCTGCTTCCATCTAGACTTTCCAGGAATAGCTTGTAATTTTACCTTCCTTTTTTGAACTCCAAGCCTCTCTCTTCCATGTGCGTAGATGATGTCCCCAAATTTATCCAGCTTCTATTCAACTGTTCCACTTAACCTTGCCAAAGTAAAACAGAGATCCGTGTTTATTGTGTCCCACGCAGTTTTCTCACAAGCTCTTGGCCATTTAACTCCAGGCTTGTGACCGCTGAGGTTCTTTTCTCTCTTACGCTGGTTCGTCTGACTGGGTTTGCAAGGATCATTAGGTTCATCACTAGTTGTAACCGCGCAAGTCCTCCTCACGTCTATGACAGGGGTGCTGATATCCTGCGAACTGTGGTTTGCTTCCTGTCTCTGGATTACATTTGACTGACTTGACTGACTTTGTAAGAAGTACTGATCAATGTGAGGCCCTTGTCCCTTCTCCCTCAAGCATTTAATTCTCCCTTGATGAATCTTCAAACACCTGAACATTATCACCTTGCTCCAGCCGTAGACACAAACCTGGAGTTCCATATCTTTTCTAATACAGGCAATACAGCATATAGGGGATCAGGTGATGCAGCATATACTACCCTGGCTTAGAAACCCTACCCGTCCGGGCATCTGATAGCTACTGAGGAAGCATTCAGCATTATGCTTGGGCAAGTACGGGTAGTGAGCACTTCAAAGAGAGGTGGCAGATACTGATGAAATGGACTAAAGTGCATGAATTAGTTCCCAAAATTGCCGCTGTCTGCTGTATCCAAACTCTTGTCAACAACAAAATTAGGTGTTCAGGAACCAGTGGCTTCCTGTGAGATAGAACAGGAAGTTGACAGTCACACGAGAAAAAAAAAGCAGCACTGACTTTCACAAGCCCAAAACAAGTGCAACCCATGTTAGAGTGGATGTTTATACAAATTACAACCCACAACTCTCAAAATCAAGTTCAATTCTGCTTATTACCTCAGCCACCACTTTCAATTGGACAGCAGCGATCTGAGGAGGCTCATGCTGTCAGAGATGCTCTCTTTTCTTTAAAGTTGTGTTGGATTTACTGTTGTGTTAAATATTAATGATGCAAACAAATAAAACACAATCAATATGTTCATTTGCAATTTTATTTGGTCACTTCTGAGAGGGCACCAACAACTTGTTGGATGTTTATTGCGCTGTTTTGGGTGTTTGAGTTGGTTCATGACATCCAGTTCACCAACTATATTCACTAACGTGGAGGGCAGACACGCGTTGTCTTTGGACTATAGCTGGGATCAAAAAAAGGACGGGAATTAATTGAGTTACATTTAAGCAGCTCACTTGCTCTTCATGTTTAACTTTAGCGTAGTTTCTACAGCAAGGGTATTCTCAAACAGCTGCTTTAATACTAGAACAAGGGCATAACAGAGTTCATGGTAAGTGGTTTTATGCAGAACTGTAAACCCACAAGAGATACAACATGACAGTCCAGACATAGCAAAAATCAATAATAAAAAAAGCTGCCCTGTAGCAGGGTGGTAGGAAAACCCTGCTGTTTAATCGTATTGTTTGTTTATTTTTAGAACAGGGTCTCCCCCTCCACCCCTGTGTTATTTTGTATTTGTTTGTTTTATATTTGTGTTTATAGATGATGGAGAACTGCCATGTGTTTTGTTTGTTTATTATTTTGTATGACAGCGTAGCTGTGATTTAGTTTTGTTACTGTTTTGCAGCGTGGATGGGAAGCCCCATCCACATTATAAAACTCATGCAGAAGGTGGCCATCTCCCGAATTAGTTAAGTGGCTAATTTGTTGCTAATCGGGAGATGGTCACCTGTACAAATACCTGCAGCTCTCTGCACTCTGCGTGTGGGTGTTCAGAGGAGGAACGAGAGCGAGCGAGGAGTGAGAGAGGAGAAACTGAATTTAAAAGAATATAAGGATCTGTGAAGGCTACTGCCCAGCCGGACCTTAATTCATTATTTGTGTTCGAGATTTATTTAGTTTAATTGTTTTATTTTTGCTCTGCGAGCAAGTGTTTATTTTTGTTTAAATATTTTACTTATTTTTTGTTTGCTTTAAATAAAACGGTGCACACGCCACCGCACTACCTTTTGTTTTTGGTTGTGCTTTCTTCTGGTCTGAGTCATCGCAACGCCATTTCCTGCCACATGCCCACATTATCATTAAGGTGAACTACACCACTGCTAACCATAAAATCACCCTTCAGCCACTATTTTCTGCCCTCTTGGAATCCAGTAACAACTGAACTGCTCCCTTGCCATATTTATATTAAGGATAAACACGCTCATTAACATTTACAATGCGGGTTTCCATGTGAAACTGGGCATGGATTATCCCATGTGTTTTGTCATTTACACAAGTAAATGAGATTTACCCTATCCCTCTCTGGCCATTTTTTTCTGCCACAAACCTGATTCACACGAGTAATTCCCTAACATGAACGCACATTTCACATGTAAATTGACCTACATGGAAACCCCATGATTGACACTCCTTGTAAATAAGTGGACATGGAGGTTATCATCTAGAAATGAGAAGCTATCTGAGTTTAGCTACATACTGGGCAGATAATTTCTGAATGATTTTTTTTTGTAGGTTCCCTTTAAATTAAAAATATAGACCTTCAGATTTAAAGCTGTCAAAACTAAGAATTACACACACCAGCCAGCTTCAGGATGTCAAACTCAAATTAAATTAAATATTACACTTTCATATGCTGAAGGCAGTAGCAGCTGTAAAATCCCTAATGTATTCCAGTCAGAATTCAGAAATCACAGGGTTTTCTGTTTTTCTCCTGGGGTAAGTCTATAAGTCAACTTTGCTGCAACTTCTGTTTCTTCCTTCTACACCAAGTGCTCATTTGTAGCCAGCAACTGTGATCTAAAATGTGTTCTTCAAGACCTTCTCCCTTTTCCTCTGGTTGTATAACTAAATGTGCAGTTGTATTCCCCAGCAATACTGATGCACCCTGATTGAATATTACCTGTGCCCAATGCCTGTTTTACATTGGGTAAACTGCAGGTGCTTTTGGCAGCAGGATTTGCAATTAATGACAACATATACCAACTCAATCAATATGGTGTTATTAAATGTTAAAGTGTTGATGAAACTGTTTAAAGTATTTAAGCTAGTATGGGATATATATGGCCTAAAATTATGTATATGAATACATTACTGACCCCTAGTTTCACCAGACCACACTAAATTATTCAATTTCGACTGTTGAAAAAAACAAAACATGTTTTTTTTCTTTTGAAATAAAACATGTGATAATGTTAACCTTAACAAATACAATGCAATGTTGCTTCTGATGCTATAATTGCCCATTAAACTCATGAGCACACCTATTTAATCTTCTGTAATGCAACTGTGTATCTAGACACAGAAGATTAGCACAAAAGGCACATTCTTTTACCACATTTCAGCACAGATGACAATTGCTATACAGAGCTGCAGCAGCAAGAAAGTATGATTATCCACACATGGCCTCCTGTGTTCTCACCTTATCTGCTAATACATTACTCATGGCAGCAATGCTTATGAAAAAAAACTAATCTGTTTGTAGTGCAGATATTAGTGAAGTGTTGCACTGGAGGTTTGCTTCCAGAATATTTCATTGCTGAACTACTCAGATATTCTGTATGGCCTTGTTGTTATATTTTTTTGGAAATTTCAGATCAGTCAATGCAAGTCCCTGCTTTTTTTTGTTTTTGTTTAATGTAAACGCTAAATTGTATAACACTTTACAACAAGGTATGTCATTTTTGCATATGCTTCATGTAAAATAAATGATATTATGGAAGGCAGTTTGAAAAGGAAAAACGTCTCCCTAGCTCTTTGAAGTACGATGCCTGTCCATATGCACAATCTAATCAGTTTCAAGCTCTACCTATTTGAAGAACCAATTCCAAAACCTTCTATGTGTCCTGCATGTAAACCAGATTCTTCGAATTCAAGCACGAGTTCAGAAGCATTGATTCTTCAGAACCCTACTGAGTTTGTCATGTATCTTCTACATATTTGTTTTCCGATGCAATCAATAAAAAAATAAAAAAAGTTTTGATTCCTTGTGCATGTAAACATAGTAATTATGAACAGAAAAGGGAAAATGTCTCTTATTCATTGTCTGTTTTATTCTAATAATTTAGTTTTAGCTTTTGCCCTGTCCTTGCTTTCTGTTGGCTCAGCTTCCCTATTTTCAGAACACAGCATTGTTTCGTGGGTTATAGTTTAGTTCAGCTCTCTGTTTCTCAGTTGTTGATGACTGTTGATGCTAACACAGTATAAGATCCAATGAAAGGCCCCCTTTTTTAGTTGACTAATTTAGTTGACAAAAATTGCCCTACTAATATGGGTATTGGTAATTTTTTAATTTATTTTTTTAATAGTCTTAGGTCACACTTGCACACACAGCAGAACTATTATCAGAGGGGACCACCACAGAGCGTGTCCGGAGTTCTGGCCTGTACTGTGCAGAGATGTCCTGTTTGACTAAAATCAGCTTTTCTATATATATATATATATATATATATATATATATATATATATATATATATATATATATATATAATATTATGGACCACAAAACTAATATCCGCTTTGCAGAATGATGTGTCGTGTCAACACCTCACCCAACGTTTTGTCAATCGGGGCAGTTCCGACCTGTCTCCAGATGTAGTGTGGTCCGTACTGGTTAGTTAGGAAGTCGATTGACATTGATAAAGACCGTTGGACGTCGGGTGTACATCGGTGATATCCGGTTAACCCTCTCACCTCCAACATACGACAACGTCGTGTACCAGTCGATCTCGACATTATTTTCCCTATGTCATTTTCAGTCGGGAGGTTGTATGTTGGTGTTCGTAAAGACCGTGTTACATTAATCGGTCGTAATTTCGAAATTTAGAATCTCTGGTCAAAGTGTCCTCCTGAAAGGGTAATTCCAGTGAGTCACTTAATATATCTCGTAGCATATCATGTCCCCTGTGTCCTGATGATACACGTACAATATTAAGTCGTTGTTTTGTAAATGTTGTTGTTGCTGTATAGTACATTCCACATGTGTTGTTTTAAAAGGTATGGCAGAAAATTTAAAAAATATAAGAACTACAGCAATAGAGCATTTTACAAAATAAGATAATACTGTACTTTAGCATGATAGCACACCCCTGCCAGGTGTTGCTTGGAACCTATTCCCAATTAAAAAAGCTTTGGATACATATTACTCTGATAAATGTACAGTTCAAGTGGAATTTTCCTGTATCAGTAATGTTTATCATCTAAAGTGTGAGCTCTTACCTAGCAAAAACTGCATTTCCCCCAACCCTGTTTGGCTGCAGACATGGCTGTGTTACTATGGCAACAGTGCAAATCCTGAAATGTATCTCTCAAGGGGGGGACTGCATTGCGAACATAGCATTCCTATAAACAAGAATTATTAAACAAATTCACATTTTACAACAGGTACTGTACTTATTTCATTTTGACAAGTAATTTCGACGAAGAAGCAGTTCGTAATAGAAGTAGTTCTTAATGCTCTTTTTGTTGCATCAAGAGGACTACTGACTAATTCAGACAGTTGTACGGGAGATGTGAGTCATGTGACTTAGCTTGCCTATTATGCAAGTTCTGGCTTGACTACACAGCTGTCTATAGAACAATTGTGTGTTTAGTTTTAATCTAGGCTCAATAACAGTGTAGTTCTAGTTTGCTCTGGGTGGGTTTGATTAGGATACCTGCTCAAGAAGAACTCAGAGTTTGTATGTAGGGTCTTCCTTACAGGAGAGTTCTCAATGCTGTTAATACTGCAGCAAAGCAAAGTATGACCATTTATTGTTATGCTACATTAAACCTTGCCAGAGCAGTTTTGTTGCTAGATTTAGAAAGTACATCACAACAATCAGTTATATCAAATATTTTTTTTAACTGAAGTTGTCTGACTGCTTCCTATATTTAGTAATAGGGATTGTTTATGATCAGTTTTGTATTTTATTAAAATATATGTTCTATCTACTTGAGAAAAGGTTTATATTGAAAAAGGGTATTTTATATTTATTGGGGAAGCAAATGGCAGTAGTTTTAATGATCGTTATGCTACTGAGAGAAAAATACTCTAGAAATCCAGTGATTGTGGGAGCCACAGAAGTTTTTGTCCTGTTCCAAAAACCCCTTGCACACAATTATGGCACAATGGATAGGAACATTATTTTCTTGAAAGTAGACATCACCATAATGGGTTGGCCTTCCAGATCAAGGGATCCAATGTCTTGCAGGAGGACATGCCCCACACTAGGGCAACCCTCAGTGGTAGAATGACCTACACATGGATATCAGGACTGCTCAGTCCCTGACCACCTTCCAGTGCGTCCTCAAAACACACCTGTTCAGAAAACATCTGCAAACCTCACAACTCCCCACTATACTGGACTATATGGCACCCAATTCTACCAGAACTTGCATCAGCTTGTACTTGCATCGAACTGTTCCATACCATGCCGTATTCTACTTCTCTTAATTATAAATATTTCCTGTATCTATTGATTTTATTCTTAGGTATCCGTATCCACGTTTTTTGGTTTAAATTGTTCTTATCCATGTATCATACTTACTGCATGCTCTTAATGAACTTTACTCATATAAGCAAAGATTTTTTTTTAGAACCTTAACAAGTCAAATTCACTCTTAAATGTAATTATTTACTGTATTCTTTATTTTGCTCTTATTTTAATTTGATCTTATTTTCTACAAATTTTACTGCACTGTATAATTGCTCTTAAATAAATAAATAAATAAATAAATAAATAAATAAATAATAATAATAATAATAATAATAATAATTGGGTAGACAGAGTGGCCAGTTAGTGTATGACTTCTATATCACAAATAATAATCAATGACTTGTTTCAGTAAAGAGAATAATAATAATAATAAAAAATTGTGTGAAAAACTAATATAACTTTTGCCTTTGGAACACTCAAAACTCGAATCTCAGAATCTCGAAAAAATACTCACTTCTAAATCTTTTGTAGTCATTTTTGTATTACTTTAGTATAAATACATGTTAATTTGGATTCATATGTTGTTTTTTTCTGACTTTATGTGAACGAAAAGACGCACATTTGCCCGTTTTCCCATTGGTCACAAAAGCAAAGTTTGTGGGGAATAATAGCCATTTTCTATACTTTGGAGGCATAAGCAATTAGGAAATAACACTTACTACCCAGGAACAAAAAAAAATAATAAAAAACTGTTACACGGTGTAATTCCTAAAAACTACTTAAACTGGAAGCAAACTATATTGAATGGAATCAGCAATGGAATCAAACACACCTGAGTACACACAATCACCAGCAGAACTTGTTTCACATTTTTCATTGTAGCTTTTTGATCAAGTTTCTCAGTTGCATTAGGAACTCTATAATCCAGATTCATAAATAACATCATATGAGTTCCTACAAAACTGTTAGCATGTGATTCTGGCAAACCCTTGGTAAGAAGCTACTTTAAGCCAGGACTTGGCATCTGCAGAATTCTATCTTGTATACTGCAACAGAACAAACTTAAAATAGTGGGCTTATTTCGAACCACTATATTTGCACATTCTGTAGAATTGTGATTAAAGCCCCTAATGTTGATTCAAAGTGCTCTGATAAAATAAAACATATATCACATTTCTATAACATGAATCTTGTGGTTATATTTAAAATACATTTGTAAAATACACTATATTGTACTAACATGCCTTTATATGTATAATAATTTCCCCTGCTTCTGGGGTGTGACTTGAAGTAACTAAAACTGACATACTCTTTATGGAGCTGTATCTCGGCAGACTTTGCATACAGCTGAAGACTTCAAGTGCCATATAACCTAGCTGCTCCCTTGCTGGGAGTTCTGAGACCTCAGGCAATAAAATGATAAAGAGGATGATGGAATTAGCTTGGAAAAAAAAGCCTTGATACACTGTCTAAAAGATTTTTCAGTCCACCATTTATTGTACATGCACAAACCAGTTCTGTGTTTAATGTTATGTAAAATCATCTACTATGTCTCAAAACGCCTATGCCATCAGAACTGTGCTGATTATGCACAGTGTTGTAAGTATTGTATCTGTACTACTTCTCGTATTCAACTAAAAAGGGCACTTATGTGGTCTTGAAAGTTTTTAATGTACATTTCCAAATTTCAAATACAAATTTATCAACATTTTCTTGATCACAAATTCACCATTTAATTAATCTGAGGTTGTAAACACTCAATTAAATAAAATGAGTGATTGTGACAGAAATACAATAATTTCTGGTTGTAAATCTCCCTCTTGACCTCTGAGGGTGCTAAATAGCGAAAGGAGAAGTCTCTGGACTGGCTGGCCTGACAGTTCGTTTCCGAGGTCGGGAAGTCAGTCAGCCTGGATGGAAGCGAGACTCTGTTGCAGGAACGTATTGACCCGGAATGTAAACGAGGTAGCAGCTGCAAGCAATAGATGCAGCTGGAATTGTTTACCAAGGGCCATGGGTCATGCGGGATAGCATAAGAGGGGCCAGAGAAACGGTAATCTTTTCCTTCGCTTAGTTTTTGGACAGCTAAACACAAATCCGGAGCTGTCGCCAAGGGTCAGCACAAACCGGATCAACACTGCACTTCAGCCACAATTAACATTGTTATCACTGTCGTTCACAGATAAAGCACGGATTATATTGTACTTCACCACAAGCACTGAGAGCACTCACTTTAGACTGGTGATCGTGTGTGTCTAATTGTGTGTGTTTCAGTACTGTGCGTATTATTTACTACCCTTGGATTATAAACAAATAATAAACAAACCATTTCACCCGTACTTTGTTGTCTGTTGGTTTCTTTGGATTATTGGACCAGCACTGCACCTGCTGTACACGTGTTCACTATCAGCAGCCACTTTGCCACAGTGATACAACCTTGTTATTGTTGTAACTTTGTTGTTGCAACTTTTGTGAGTGTGGCAAAATATCTTCAGGTCTTGATCTTTTTCACATGAACAACCCACTTCAAGCCACATTGAAACAGCATGTAATGTAACAGTTTTAGCCAACATCAAATTAATTTAATGCTGTTAACCTAGCTAAACATCTAGACACACCATAACTTTCATCAACAGGTTATTTAAATTGAGTATAACTTACATATATCATACCACCCTAGCCCAATAAACTTACCCTCTTCACCCACTTTTCTTGATTGTACCATTTTTGTTATACATTTGTAAAGTGCCTTGGCTAAAGGCTGTTTAAAAAATGTAAATAAGTAAAAATATATAAATACATTATTCTTAGTGAGGGGTACATTACTATTGGGTAGCCCACAGCTAGGTGGATGCACTGCATTCATTACTACCACTGATTCCAAAAATATATAGACGAAGACAATACGTTTGCTTCGGCACACTGATCAACCCGGACCCAGGGCCTCTCAGTAACTGATGACAGAGGTAAGCGTAAACAGACCTTTCGAATTTGCAGACCAAAATCACAAAACAAGAGTTCCTGTTAATGGCAGTATATCCTGTATACACAGTATAACACTTTGAAATATTTTTTTTCTAAAACTGTGAATTGGACTGCCTTGCAGTGCAATGTACCTGTCTTTCCCAGACAGGGTTGATGGTATTGTAGACTATCCCAGATCTCTTCTCTTGTCCGTGGTGAGGCAAAGCCGGGAAGATGCTATGTTTCCCAGGCTGGATGGCAATCTTCAGGTAAGGGTCTGGATTGAAGAACATTCCCTTTTTCAGTCCCACAGCTTGAAAATCTGTAAACAACATGCAACAGAGCTGAGTAACAGAACTTTCCATTTTAGTTAGCTGAAGATAGCAGAATTAAATTCATGCTGTGATGCTATTTTTTTTTTTTTATTGGTATAGAACTAAAGTTAATAAACTCATTACACACTGATTCTTTTTTTAAAAACGTGCAATGAAAAAAGTTATTACTGCAATAACTCCACCCATTTCTATCTATATGAATTAGGTTGAGTTATTATTGCCTTGTGGGCCATATGGACTAACTTTTATTGTTCTTCTGTACAAGAGGTATGTATACATCAGGAAGTTGACAGCTTTTTCTTTCATTCAGTTTGAAGAAATCCTCTAGGCACTGACTCCTCAAAAGTAAAAAAAGAAAATGTTTTAATTTTATCTAAAGATTGCACTGGGGAAATACTTTAGGCCATGGCTCCCAACCTGTGGCCCATTAATAAATTCCAGGTGGTCCGCAAACATTTCCCAAAATTCGGTTACACAGTTCTTCCAAAAAACAATTTCTACACAATCGCATGTTGTGCTACTATTACTAAGCAACACAACAAACAGCTTCAACCACATGATATATAATTATAAGATATGTATGAGGTCTGCATTTTTCCCCTTTATCTGTTTTCTTGTAGCTTGGCTTGTGAACTGTACAGTAGTGTGAATGATCGATTTCAGCCCATGTATATTATATTGGTTTATTCAGCCAGGTTTAATATCTCACAAGACTATATGCCAAATGGAAATTTTATTTACACTACTTCTGGAAATAGCAGTCTGTTCTTGACGCAGTCATATTTAACCAAAATGCTATAAATCCTATCGACTGTGTGCCACCAATCCTGTTTAATTTACACACCACAGCCCACCAGAAGTGAAAAGCAACCTCATGTACACTCTCCAATATATATTTTTTGGATTTTCTAATTGTTTCCCTAACTGTGTTTTCTCATTAACTGTCCTGATTCCAAAAACCTTTAAAAAAAATTCTGGTTTGCAACTGCACCAGACTGTACTCCTTAAATAATTTATGCAAACAAAATCTACAATGGAATTGAAAGACGGGTGTCAGGCCAGTTGCTAATGAGGTGGAGTAGCAGGGAGGTTGCAGGCACTCAAAATTTGATGTGGATCTAATAAAAAATAACTGGATCTGTATTACAGTGAGTATACATTTGTCAATCAATATCAATCAATATTTATTTTATATAGCGCCTTTCATAGTGGACCACCATCACAAAGCGCTTTATAATTATGTTTAAGGTTACGTGGTTAAACATGTTAAACAGCAGCAGTCAGAGGTTGTTGTTTTTTGTTAGATGTATGTAAAAACAATAATACTGATAAAAACACTATATTAAAATAAGAAGCCTTCTTAAAGAGACTATATTAAATATGTATCCCGGTTCTGAGCTTTGGAAATCTGGTCACCCTAAAATATCAAATAAACTTGGACTTTTGTGTTTGCAAAAAAAAAAAAAAAAAAAAAAAAAAAACCCAAATAAACCAAAAACAAACCTTGGGAATTAGATTTAATATACTATTAAGTAGAACTTAAGGAATACAAATATGGAAAACAATGAAATGATCTGTCCTAGAACTGTCCGAAATGTTGATGCATCAAGTGGAAGGCTGTTTAAAATGAAGCTAATGCAACAAACCAGAGGTTTATTACTGTTTTTTTTTGATGTCCTCCTTTTTTGGAGAAATTGATAAGCATGTGATAAGCAGAGAAAACATGTAAGCAAATAATACATTCAACTGATCCTACGGCATGGTAAGTAGAAAGAAAATCCCTTGAGAGCTTATTATCTTTAGATATCCCCCACAAAACAAAACTAGGTGCGTTACTCATAAAAAATGTAGGGCCACAGATACCACGGATGCACATTTTGTGATGCATTTTATTTCAATACAGTGGGTGAGAGATCACTTTGTTGACAATAGCAGCAGGGACATGCTGGGCAAGAGCTGTGGCTTGCAGTTTACAGGATAAGCTGCGTTTTTAACTCATTGATCAGGAAAACTAAGATCACATAAAGTGAGCCATTTTCATACACAAATGACGGTACTGAGTCACCTTGGAAAAGTCTCAAAAATTCTGACAAAGACCCACTCACACAACACAAAACTGAGTAACACGTGTCAAGATCTTTTTGGAAATTGTGTGTTTTCATGTTAGATTTAGAAATGTCACATTTTTCAAACTTTTTCAGTTTTTATATGGAAATTTATATTTTTATATGGAAAACTACAAAGCACTATGTAATTTAATATGTCAATGTGCAATGGTTCAGCAGGTTTCATTCAACTTTATGAAGCAAAATTAAATAATTCTAGGGTAATGCAAAACACTTGGTCATAGCTTTCCCTAAAGAAGGTGTGTGGCAAAGTGGTGAGTAAATACAGGTGAGTGCAGTGCAGGTACAATTACGAACAGGTGCAAGGGTGTTTACTGAAATAGTTACAATGTCCAGAGCCTTATGGAAAACATCTATAAATAATAGATGATAGAAATGATACAGCAGCGTGTATCACTTCAGTTTGTAAAATCCCACAGGTTTGACCCGCAACCAAAAGATTCAGTCTTTTATCACCCACGCAAAACACAAAACACAAAACACAAACACAGTTCCTACGGTGTGTGAATTACGTGCTCGTGGTGCAAAGACAGTTCCTAGTGAAAAGTGATGTGCTGGTGTCCGGGTTTGATGTTGGCCTGTGGCTGCAACTCCGGATCATGTTTAGTAATCTTGACAGACAATACAGACAAACAACGTTACAAGACAGACTTAACAAACACTCATGTTTCTTTTACTTGTTGCAGGGTATCCTTTTAGGTTGTATTCTAACCATTTACATAGGAACAGATTACTTTGCTACACCTCTATTTTATACAGCTCATGATCCCTTGGTTAACAAGCACATTGCTTCTCCAATCCGCGGATGCCACGCAGTTTCCTGTCTGGGTCATTGAGTTCGAGTGTCGTAGCTCCACCCCTTTTCTAGCCGTCCAACTTCCACCTACCCACGGGAATAAAGTGTCATGCCTTTTAGATCAGTGTACTCTGTTCCCTTTATCTAGCACCCTCTCAGGTTGGGAGGGAGACCTAACACCAAGCATCATTCGATCTCTGTCACAAGGTGATACAGTATCATTTAAACAAGAGACATTCCAGCTGTTCAGGCAACAGCAGAGAGAGAAAATATTGTGGCAATTTGCTTTACATAAAGTATGCTCAACTTGGCTAAGGGATTGAATGCCAATAGGGTAATGTATTTTTATTTATACCACTGATGTGGGTTTTATGATATCTTATGAAAAGTTAATGACCAGATCTTTTTTCCTTTGTTTATTTTTTTCATTGTAATAAAGCACCGCAAATATACTCTATTGCTAAGCATTATGCAGATAATTTAAAAACAACACTGTTTACAAAACACTAATAACCACAAAATACAAAATATTTTAAGGAAAAGGTACTCGATTTTTTTACTTACACAAAGTTATTCTAAAGAGGAATTTAAAAAAAAAAGAAAACAACAGGTCTTCTCTACACTCAGCCCACCAGTCGGAAGGAAGGAATTCCATACTAAAGCATTAAGGTACAACAGGGTATGGGTTACCATGGATATTGTCACTGCTTGGTGTGTTGTTAGGCACGAGGTGTAGCCGAGTACCTGCAACCAACCAAGCAGTGACAATATACACAGTAATCCACACCCTCAAGTACCTTAATGCTTTTATAAAACTGATTTACTAATGTAAATATAAATAAATTCAAGAGAAATAGATGCTATGGAGTTTTCCTCTGTCAAGATGTTGCTCCAGGGCTTTCGATTTTCTAATGACGGTTCCCGATAAGTAGCTCTCCGATCTGTGAGCGCTGACGGATATAATTTATCTCGCTTGTAATCCAGTGCTGGACAGTTTCGGTATTAAGGTACTGCGGATGCAATGATTGGTGTATATTTGTGTGGTACCTGCCTTTCTGCATATTCTAGGCAACATTGTTGCTAGGTAATTCACTCCCATTGGCTCTAGCCTATGCCTTACACCACGATAATTAAACGTGTTTTGTTCTCCTTTGTTAGGGTGACGATAAAAGGCAGGTGGATTTGCTAGAAGTTTTGATAAGTACTTCTCTAGTGATGCTCTGGACACAAGCAATTTCCAGGCTCTTCAAACATGAATCCGCTGCGACATTCTTTGTTCCATTCTAGGGATTTTTGTGATTTTTCGTTAAAGGTCATGGTGGTATACTTAACTCCGTTTTCATCTGTTTTTATAGCAAAAGAATCTGCCAGTAGTTGTCTGTTTCCTTCTTTTCCCCTGCATCCAAAATGTAACTGGTCGTCAAACCAAACTTTACTCACAAGACCAACACCTGTGTCAGGGTTCAGGGCTTCAGAATGTTTGATTATTTGAAAATCTCTTTTAGTTATTGCATGACGATGTTGTGTTTTATCCCGGGCTTCTCCTTTTTTTAACTGTACCCACAAACACGTTGTTTAAACTTGTCAATTTTGTGTCACTCATTAGACACCAGGATAAACTTAACAGGGGATCATTTAAATGTTTGTTCAATCCAGCACAGAGGCAAACACAGCTGCTGATTCCATATTGCTCGCCTTTACAATTTTGGACTGTGCCATAAAAATCTCTAAGGATATTATTTAGCTCTTTTGTTAGTTGTATGAATTCAATATGTAATTTTTTTTCAGACAGCCCAACTGGTTTGTTTGGTGGTAATTTCATTTCTAGTTTTTTCTAGCACATCAATGTTAGTGTTCTGTACCTCAGTGTGACGGTTTAACTTTTTTAATCTTTGCTATCGGGAGACTTGCAAATATAAGCCGATGCAGCTTCTGTTTCTGCCCATTTATTGATGCGTGCAAACAGCTCAAAAGTGACGCTTTCAGTGGTATATTTCTTTATTACCGTTATTTCAATAAGCTCAGTGATACAATAGTGCCACGGGTCTAGTGATTTACCCAACAGTTACTATTAAAGGAATTATATCACGGTTTAGAACCACTAATTGGCCAATCAGCATGCCATATTATAACAATCTGTCTTATAATGCTTACTATGTACTATTGCCTTGTGTAATAAGTGAGAGATTACTGTTTAGTACCTTCAGTTGTGTTCAGGGAGTGACAGTATTGTTACTGATATTTATAGAAAATGCAAACATTTGTGGCGTAAACAATACACCAATAAGTCATGATTAAGGATAAGTAATTAGAGAAAGTAACCAATTTGTTTAAAATGTATTTATTAATTAGTGACAAGTAAGCTTACACAATCACTAGTAATTAAAAACATTGGTAGGCTACCATACTGACAGAATGACGGTCTTCAGTGCAATGTTGTCCAAAGTTGTAATTGTTGCTGGGGAAAATCCTTTGCAATACATTTCTGTGCACCCATTACTAAAAGCACACACCAAGTGCCCAAATACATTAATTGTTTGGGCAATATTCCTGCACATCATATTGTCTTTTTCTAACAACACCGACAGATACTGTAAGTAATCAGGTAATCAGGATCTAAACAAAAATAACACCAGGGTAAGCAGTAAGCCTGAACAACTTTGCTGCAAAGGAAGACCTCTTTGCAAATCTGACAATGATCCAGATTCCCTGGCCCCTCATATGTCCTGGAAGTGCTAATATAACCATTGTAAATGACAAACTAGTGCAAAGGCATGTGTTTAAAACAAAATTAAATGTGTATATTCAGAATGCTTTTACTGATGTCAGCATTTGTGGTTTACACAAGATATGTCATGATGTCATACTGTATCCTCTGAACGCCTGGGATGTTGCCTTTTAAGCCAATAAGACAGGTCTGTCCCGTTTCTGAACTGCCATGCAAGGTGATTCGGAGCTGTCATTAAATATGTCGGCTCTGTGCCATTGTAGGCAATTTACATAGCCCAACATGTCGCTTCAGTGCCAGGTTTGAGCTGTAATAACTCATCTGTGTGAAATGGGCTGCTGTGCGATAACTGCACTTGCATTTTCTGCCCAGGACAATTTAATTGCAATAGTCCTGCTGACAGTAGTTTTTATTTTTCTCAACATAAGAATAGCAGGGTTATATTTGCAAGTTGAAGCTGTGATATATTTACTTAAACATATCTACTGCTTTTACATGTTGTAAAATAAGAAGTCATAGGTAATATACTTTGTGACATTGTGTGGTTTTTTTTTCATACAGTGGGGGGAAAAGCAGGTTGTAAAAAATTCTCAAAAAAAACCCCAATAAAATACCTTGAAATAAATTATTTGTGGATAGGCTATTTATTTTTTTTTTCAACGTAGTTTAACATTTGCATTTCCCCCATAGTGTCAAGATTACCGTACATTAAAAAAAAAAACTGCATTGTCTGAGATACAGGTACTGTATGTGACAGTGAATATGTTTTTGCTCGGATTATGTCATTCAGGGTTTTTTAGGCTCCCTGACTCCGACAATTTTAAATTGTGTCAGAGTGTGAAGTACGAATTGTACAGGAGATAACGGTAAGCAAAATTCTTCCTCCTCAGACCCCGCGAGTCCCGCTGACACATCCATAGCTGACCACAATTACATATGGACAGACTTACTGTTTTTGTCTGCTTCCTTTTGACTCCAGAGTGCAGCACAATAGCATAAAACAGCTGAACAGAGCATTCAAATAATAACGGCTACAGTTAGCACTGCTCAATTACTTGGGGGCGGGGCCGTCCTTGCAAATCAAACTGACTGGCTTCTTAACTGTATCGTGACTGAAAGAATTCACAAACGTTCGAACGAGAAAACTTGGTGAAGCAGCAACACGCTGCTGTTCTTGGTGTTTGTCGACACTGTATACTCTTGCCACACATGCCACACATGTAGGCTCATGTCCCCGTACTATGTCAACAAAGCGAGCTGACACTTTGCACATGTGGCTCGACTTTACCCAATCAGAATCCTGGCCAGCGCAAGAGTCAGTATGCTGAAAGAACGAGTAACGCGATGCTTCTGGGCAATGTAGTGGAGTAAAAAGTACAATATTTTCTAAACAAATGTACTTGAGTAAAAGTATCCCAAAAATAAAGTACTTAAGTACAGATCCCAAAAACAAATACTTAAGTCGTGTAACAAAGTATTTCTACTGCGTTACTTTCCACCCTCGTTTAATACATATTTCTAGCTCTTTGGCTATGTCAGATATTTCTGTATAACCCCTTGTCAATAAAACAACTGCACTTCAAGAGCTTTATCCTTAAGAAAAAAGATTATCAGTATAAGACTATACAGAACACTAGGAAACTATGTTTTCTTTTTTTTACAAAGCACACACATTACACAGCTATAATGAAATAAATCTACTCTTAAAAGATGCAATATACAAACATAAAAAAAAGTCTTCATTATTTATAGTAGCAGTAAATCATTTTGTTTTCCAAATGTTATTTTAACATGTTGTGCAGCTTTGTGACAGCATCAGTATCTCAATCTAAATTTAAGGCTGTATAAGAGGTATCATTTTGGATTTGGTTATTACACTTTTAAATACCCAAAGCACAAAATCTGAAGCTCAGACCTCAATGATTTCAGTTAATTAACAGTAAGTAGTAAAAAATGCAGCAAACTCAGGAGAGCCATACTTGGAGTGAAGTGGCACATTGTCACAAGGCATAAAAGGTACAGTCAGTCACATGAGATACAAACGGTTTAGGAAGGAACAGCACGGCTTACTAACAAAGAAGTGATGCGATGCACAATTAATTTAAATAAGTCTGTAACCTTTATTTTTTGAGTCATATATATATATATATATATATATATATATATATATATATATATATATATATATATATATATATATATATATATCACTCGGTGAGTAACGATAAGGTTGTCCCCCGCGCGTACCAACGACCGTAGGTCGGACTTCCCTGGTAACGTCTAGTGAACCCCTTAAGGACCGCCTTGACTCTGTTTACTTCCTTATCTTTCCGAGACAAGAATCCTATCAACAGTAACTCGAGGCTCTTTTAAATGATTAGGATATTTGTCATTGAGCTTTTGGTATGACTGTTTATTGATTTTTGACCATTCTTCAATGCAAAATTGTTCCAGTTCATTCAAACTCTGAGGACTTCTCCTGTGCTTTCTTTGACTCATACCAAATATTTAGATCAGGACTTTGACTAGGCCATTCCAGAACCTTGATTTTATTCTTCTTTAACCATTCTGAGGTAAATTTTGATGTGTGCTTTGGATTATTGTTGTATTGGAACGTCCAATTGCGATTTAAACCAAGTTTTGTCGAGGGTTTCAGATGATTGGCCAGTATCTTTTGGTATGCTATATAATCCATTTTACCATGTATTGGAACTAAATTTCCTGTGCAGCCCCATAGAAGGATATTACCACCTCCATGCTTGACAGTAGGAAAAACAGCCTTTCTAGAAACATAACAACTATCAGTGTGGCCAAATTCCTCGATTTTTGTTTCATCAATCCACAAAACCTTTGACCAGAACTCATATCCATCATTCAAATGCCGCTTTGCAATCTTTAAATGATTGTCCTTGTGACGTTTTCCTAAGAGTGGCTTTTTTCTTGGCCTGCGACCATTGAGACCTTCACCATGCAATACCTGACCTGTGGTTGAAACGGAAACCCCAGTTCCACTTGCATCCAATTCACTTTGAATATCTTTGGCAGTCAATCTCAGATTGTTATTAACCTTCCTCACAATTCTTTTTCTTCTTCTTGGTGAAAGAACCTTCTTTCTTTCCGACCAAGGGAGCGTTGAGACAGTACCATGAGTCTTGTACTTCTTGATAATAGAAACAATAGTTGAAAAAAAAAATAACACTAAGAGTGCAAAGATAGTTATTTAAAATAACCATTAAAATAGCCTATATGTAAATGGCTTAATTAGTCTTATCAATTATTTAACAATGTGTCCCGGTTTTGAGCTTTGAAAATCTGGTCACCCTAATGATCTTTGTAACCCAGTTTGTTTGAGGAAAATAAAATACCATGCAACTCACAGCAAACAAACAATCTTTTTCAATAAAAAAACAAGAAAAATGACATTAAAACTATGATATTTAAAACAACGATCATTAATAATTTCCCCCCAAAAACAGCACACACAGCTTCATTTTATGTATTTAAGTTTAGGAAAAAACACTACTTTCTGCATATTATGTTTATTAACTATTAATTATTCTAGTGAGCTCTAATAGACGGTACATGCCCACTGGAATGTCTCAGCACCAACTGTGAATCAAATTTAACATCAATCCTTGTGTATACCAGCTTTTTTAAAATTACATTCCTGCTTACAGTTAAATTGACAACATGACAAATTACCCAAACTCTGAGTCTATTTGTATAAATTTTTATAGAATTGGGCACGTCCTCACCCATTGTCACCTAAAACACCCGATCCAACTACTAGTGTTGAAAACCTGCTACAATAATATTAATAATCTTTATTTTCATATAGCGCCTTTCATAGTGGACCACCATTACAAAGCACTTTACAAGACACAAGACTAGTACTATACAATTAACTAAACCCTAGTACTACAAGTAATAATAGAGAAATGAGCTTGAAAACCTAGAACTGCAAAGAAATGAACTAAGAACAAGACAACAAACCAAATGGTCAGTATCATTTTTTAAGAGTCGGTTTGCTGAAAAGCATTTTGAAACTGCTAGTGCGACCGTACTGAAGGATCAACTTAGACAGTTGTATGTCTCTGTAAGGAATGCAAAAGTAAACAAGTACAATGTGCAAAGTTACATCTCTATCGGAGCTGGCATAAATAGGTTTCATAATCATCGTCCTAACAGTAGAAACATAAATATCTTGCACAATACTGATTTTACTTCAGCAAACATTTTATCGTTTTTATCGGATTGATTTAAAAAAATGCACAGGGAAGGGAATGACAAATCTGAAAAGCATGATCTAAATCTGATCTAGAGAAATTTAAATCATCTTGCATCTTGAATATCAGTGAACCAAGGGAACTGTTTAATATACAGTTACACTTTGCCCATTGTGGCAGAGAAGGTCTGCGATCGTCAGATTGGCCTCAGAAAGTTGCTATTTTAAAGCAAAAGTCGCCAAACAATCATAGTACATAGACACACCAACAACTACACATACTAATGCAGTGGTATAGTCCTAAATCTAAAAGAGCCGGAACACTAGGGGGGAGAGCGAGTGTGCCGGTTCATGTGAAATGTGGTCTCCCCAGACTAAATTTGATAGATCAGCTTATGAAAAATTGCTCTCTCGACCTGGACTAAATTTCATATATTGAAAAGAAATATTTAGCTTTCAAGAATTACATTTTAAGCATTATTATTTATAGGATTTACAGTTAGGGAAAGGTTAAACACTCAGTTGGTTTGAAACGTCTAGTGATATGGTTGCAAATATCAAATGAATATCAAACTTCAAAGCAACTTTAACACAGGCGACACCATGTTGTTGGTTTGTTTAGAACCAGGTTCATGGTTGTTAAGCCTGTTGCTAAGCAAATGAAGCATTGACTTTCCTTGCATATTCAAATGGGGCGGGGCAATATTGGATTTCATTTTAATTACCCTGACAATGATTCTAAAAAGGACTGACAATGATACTAATAGGACTATATTTAGCGACAAATTCACTACTGTACAGTACTGGAGACAATACTGGAGACAAGAGAAATCATGTAACAGGACACCGTAATTCACAGCTACTGGACAGCAAATGTTCAGCAAAAACACAATTGGTGTACAATACTATACTCGGCTGGATTCTCTAAACCAACCAGTCAAATCAATACAAGTTCAAGGTGAACCTAGGCTTTAAGGTGTTTTTTTTTTAAAGAAAACAATGGTAAAAAAATTAATTTTCTAATAGCAATAGTGCCTTGACTTTCGTTAGCGCACTTGCCTTTGGCTCGGGACGCATAACTCCTATCGTGGTCAGCTATCACACGGTACAGCCATCAGCGACGGGCACGATTGTTTAATTTGATGAAGTTTGTAACCCGATAACTTTACATTTTGAAGTGCATAAGCATGTTATTTCTCAAATATATATATATATATATATATATATATATATATATATATATATATATATATATATATATATAATGTTATGTTCATATATATAAGTCATATAATCTTTATAGGACATTTTCAAGGGTTTCCCAATTTCACTTTCTGAAAGACGGTAACAAATTCGTTTTTAGTTAAAAAGTCAATTGATAACACTCTAAGTCAAAGTCCAAATAAATAAATAATAAAAAAAAAAAAAAAAAAATTTGGGGCAAACAGTATAACCACATAGTCAAAACAAAAAATTAATATAGTCAACGTATGCAAAACTCTTGAGTTAAAAAATAATATATATATATATATATATATATATATATATATATATATATATATATATATATATATATATATATATATATATATATATAGTTTAAATAAAAAAAAAAAAAACTTTCACACTTTTTAAATTTTATTTTATAGGAAAACTACTTAAAATGTATTACCATGTATCAGGTGTATTTTTATACTCACATTTTTGTAAATGTTTTTTACACATATAATATAATAATAAAGCAGTGGCGCTGTTTACATTTCTGATTGTCTTAGACTGTAGTGGCCCCAGGAATATGAAAACCCGTTGCCTATAGGGAGGTAATTTTACTTATATATTATTGGTGAATCATTATTTTATTTTGCTTAGTCATAAAATGACAACATATTGCATACTATTCACCACTTAAAACCAAATATTAAAACAGGAGATAAGTTACATGTGACAATGCAGAATAAAGTGGTGAATTTCCAGAATAATTCTCATCATTCTCATGTTTTATTAAAGTTGTATGACCCCACACTTTCAGAACTTGTCTGAAACAACCAAGAGGTGATACTTATCATTGTTGTTTTAGACTGAAAAATTACATATGAAAGAAAAACAAGTATTATTTCACACAGTTAATAACTTGTGCTGTATTTTGAAGAGGGACATTTACACAGGTTTTGGTTACAGTGGGTGGTAAAAAAACAAACAAACCAAAAAACAATTAAGTATTAACAAAGTCCTAGCTAAATCTAGCTTTGACATGCTCACTGAAAGGCACTATAGGAAAATGTATTTGAATGAAAAATTTAGTGCCAAAGAGCCACACACCTGTAACAAATGCAGTTTATTAAATAGGACCGCCAGCACAAGAACAATTGCCCCACTGGTCTACTAAAACACAATGTCAGTATAGGACTTTAAATCACTGACAGCTTAGACAACTGGAGCGTTGATGTGAAGGATACAGATTAGTACAATAAGACCAGTGATGTATGGTGCACCTTTATTGCAGCACTTTAAAAAAAAAACCTTTTGCATGAGCAAGTTTTCACTACCACACAACATACAATAGGTCAACATCTTATTAGGAGGCATATTCAGAAATATGCCTCCAAATTATCTTAAGTGATTGGTGTAATTATCTTAAGTGACCAAAATAAATGTTTCAGTCCTTTAAATCGAAAAAGTCAGAGCAATGCATCATTCTAGAAATATATTTAAAAACAGAAAAGGGTGAACAATAGCATCAGTCTCTCCTAAGATGCCTCCTTTCTTCAGGGACGAACCTAGTACTTGAAAGCAGGTTATGGTACATAGAACCCTGCTATTGATCCATAATTTAAAAAAACTAAATAAAAACAAACCTAATTGCTAGTTGGAAAGCATGCCATTTTCCTTGAGTTCAATAAATACTTGTTGACATGACTGATAAAACAAACAGTAGGTGTCTATTGAGCTAGCTGAAAACACATTAAATACACCACTGCTGGCAGAATTTTTTTTTCCTCATTTAGTAATTCATAATTTGTACTGTTTTGGTTTTTGGGTGCAGTTTATTTTATTTAGGGCAGAATGAAAATAAACTGTCCCTCCTCTGAAAGCAAATATTATTATACCGCAAGAAATAATCTCTGACATTAGTCAAGGGGAGGGAGTTTAGGATTTATACTGGAGCAAGACAGGGGAGAGAGTTTTAGAGTCGACAACGGCAAATATGCATTATCAGGGTGTGGCTTGGGATTGCATTAGCTCTGGTCGGGGTGCTCTTCAGTTGTGATTTCTGCCGTGCCCTGCAATGAAGGTGCCCCTGTTGAGATGCTCCACGGCTGATCCAGGACAAAGTGGATACAACAGATACTACTGTTTTTCCATAATGTGCTACATTTACTGCCTAAATTGCAAGGATGTTAAAACACAAACGCATTTAAATGAAAAGACTAAAATAAAAAAAAGCTGCTAAATATTAGACTAATTGCTAAAAAAAATGATAAAAATAGTTTTTGAGGTTAATTAACCACTAAACACACATTGCATAGCCAAATGAAGGGTCTAGCTTCTGCCTCATCATTAAACACATCAGCACACAGACAGTGTGACAAATTACAATAAACCATACCAATGTCAGCCATAATAAGATACATGCAGTTATCTGTTTAATTAAACATCCTTCAGTGTGCTTACCTGACAGAGAAAAACTGATCAGTCTTCGACTCCCTTGACTCTGTGCCACTTCTTCACTGGTGATGGGTTTAAAGATCTGCATAGAAAAGGGAAAATATCAGTTTGGCTTATGAGATGTCTCCCTCTCCAAACAAATACATACAAATCCATTACGGCCATAAAGGAAATGTCTGAATCAATAGCATGCGTCCATTAGAGCACTATTGATCAAAACATACAGGAAATGGCCTTGCCGAAGAACTGGATCCTCCCCCAGGAGCACCTTTTGGTAGCAGATTTCATCGTTCAGTCCTTTTTTTTTTTCAAAAGAAGAGAATATTTTAATGACGGCTCAAATTGCTATTCATGAAATAATCAATAGAAACAAGTAAGCAGCATGTGCCATTTTTACAGTGCAGTTAAGTGATCAGGATTGTTCAAATTAGCTGCAAAAAAATTGGATGCAAATCACTTGTTTTTCAAAAATAACAGAAACCCAGCCATGCAGATCTCCTTTATTTTTGATTAATGTATACATAAATCAAATTCCATGTTTGGATTGGTTATAAAAATGCTACATAACTACAGATTATTTTACAAAGGATCTTGTAATCTTTATCTTGTGTGAGGTGAATAAATGACCATATTGTAAAGAGAACTATCAGCGGGTAGACAGATGTACCACAAAACAACACAGTGTTGAAATGAGATGCCCTCTTAATGGAGAACATATTTATGCTTATGATCTATTCAATTAACAAAGTTGAATGCATGTATTTCTGCCTCTATTTACTGTATGCACCAGTGGATCTTGGTAATTGGAAGTCCCTTCTATAAAAAGTATTAATGCATCATCCACTTTAGAGGGCAATTAGAAAAGATAATGCTCAAAAGCTCTCATACAGAACGAAGGTGATTGTTTAAATAATTGATCAAATGTCTTGTGAGATATGAGTTGTATGTTTTAATATATATTCTTAAAGAAGTCTGTTTGTATAAATGTGAAAGATTTAAGATGCCCTTGCATTTAAGACACAACCCAAATTTCCCACCCTCAATTTGAGGAAAAATAAATCATCAAATAAATATGCATTTACAACCTCAATTAAGTATATGGAGGCAGTTTGCGGCCGTTTGCTATCACACAGAGCATTAAAGTTATGTGATGCTTCACATTTCCAGTTGTGATTACTAACAATTGTTTTTCTCCCAATTTGTGTACTGTGGTATTGCTTGCAATGTCGAAAAATACAGAGGTTTGATCAGCATTTCCAATCTGTCCAAGCTGGTGCTGTTTGTTAGAAACACTGAAATTGTAAAACCTTCTCTTTCAATTCCTCAGGAAGCTAATGACTCTTCATTGAAAATGGCTGCCTGTATATCATGGATGATTCGAGACCAGGCAATAACGTTTTGGTTCGTCTTTTCTCGGCAGTCAGTCACGTTGCTGTTTGTGTACTCAGGTAGTCACATCTTTTGTTAATGATTTTAATACACACATCACTATAATGTACTCAAATTTAAGGCTATTTTTAGATGAAAACAATGGTTTAAAAAGTGTGTCTTAAATTCGAAGGAATACAGTAATTGTTCAAATATGTTCACGTTAATTCTTATGTAGCAGGGGGAGATCTGTGCTGTCTCTGCTGGCGTGTTCATAGTGCTGCAGGAAGAGGGCAACAGTTGTCCAATAATCGCCTGTGAGTCATGGCAGTGACACAGGGAGGTGGGAAAGGGGGTGTGTGGACGTTCCCTCTCTCTGAATGGCTGGGAGGCGGGTTGGGGAGATTGTTAGCCCTATAAGATAATGCTCTACTGTTTCCTCAGGTCTGCCCTTTCAGACGCACTGTATGTGTGGAAGCGCTGGTCGAGGACCAAGAACCAGCTGGGAGAAAGACACCAACCCACAAGCCAGACAGTGACAGTGGGGAACACTTGAGCAGACCCCCGAAATATTGTTTAGAGCAGGCAGGAAGCCACTAGAGTAGGTCGGTGATCCGGGTCGTACGCGTAGCGGCGACCGGGATAACACTGCCATGTGCAGCACCTTTTATTTGTAGTTTTATTACTGTTTTATTTTCCTTTTTCCTTTCGCCTTCTGTTTTCATTATTATTTTGAGCACCTGCAAGTGCGCCCACAGTTAATTTATTTACCAGCTTTGGTATTTCCCGTGGTGCTATCTATCATCGTTGATAGATAGCCCACGGGCAACAGTGCCCTCTGCAGGTAAAAAGTGCCGAAAATAAAACTGGGCACTGGTGTGGTCTTTCAAGTACTTCTATTCTGTCTCCCGTGTCAGGGAATTACCCACCACCCTCCCACACCTTACTACACAGCTTGACAATATAAAGTTGAAAGTCTTGTATTTTGATAATATATTTGCTATTTTCATTTTTTTTTTTTTAAACAAAAACAGAAAGTAAATAATCTTATCTTCCCTGTTTGCCCAATATGGCATCTCTGTAGGATGGGTTCATATATAGGGACCACAGGTTGACCATTGGGGGGGTAGGCAGCATGTGTGCATACCTGTTATAGATGGTTCAAAGATTCTAATATTGGTAAAGGTGTCTTGTCCCATACAGATTTAACATCAGTTGTCACATAATTCTGTTACTACCCATATTGAAAATATCAGTATGGTTTTTTTTTTTTTTTGTTAATCTTATCAAACATTATTTGGAAAAGGCTTTTACCAGCTTAATTTTCCCCAGAGCCATCTTAGCAGTTTGCTTACAGAGCTTTCAGAATGTTTTAAGTGCACATAAATGTGCTGCTTTCTCCCTGTTTATATACACATCATTTTGGAATGGTTATGAAATTATAAATGATGAATGACACAGAATTTTTAAGAGGACATCTTGCACATTTTTTTTTTTATTTACACTTCCACTTACTAGGCTTACACTGTAAGATCGACATGAGGACATTATTATCCGGTTCAGTGAGGAAGCAATTAAACACTTATGTGATGCATTGAAAACATACTTGCAGATTGCAACATATTGTATTCATGATACAACCTTGCAATGAAAGACAAGCCAGACAGATGTGCTGGTGATTTTCAGCACTATCAATATGAGTGTTCTTGAAATTAGCAACAGCAGCAATGCATTTGCTTCAGTAGCTGTACCACAAGATGAAACCCAGTTATTCTGTATCTTATTTTATACCACTACTGAAACAGTACAGCATGAAAAACAAACACTAGTCCACATTTGCAAAAAAAATAAAATAAATAAATAACTACTTCCATCTGTTTCATCATAACATTCCAATTTTCAACTTCTACAACTGCCCATAGGGAAAGATCTACCACTCATGATCCAGAGGTCTTAAACAACCCCTTCAGTGCTAAGGGAGGTTATTAATGCTCTGTACACAACGAAGATTCAGCAAATAACCTCCATTTGTTACCTGGATACTATGACCGTGTTAATGTATTTTAAAAAAGTATATGAGGCTACTACAATATTAGAAGAATCACTTGCAGGAATTGTATTTAACAGAAAAATGTTACCATCTAGAGTGTAAACAATGCTTTTTGCAACACCTGGGATATATAGTTTCAGTAGATCTAAATTGTGGCAGATCTGAATACCATAGTCCTTTAAATCACTAAAAAAAGACCCTCTCTGACACTTGATATATAATAATAGACAGAAATGCAGTAATCGATTGGTAGATGTTGAATTTTAATAACCGTGGGGTATTTCAATCATTTTGCTATGATCACATTTGAAACAATGTACAAATTGTATTAATGGTTCTAAAGTAAAAGTGAAACTTGTCATCCACTTTCAGATTGAGAGTGGATTTTCAATGTTGTGTGACAGTGTGACTGGCTTGCGGTGAAGTAACAGGCAGGAGACTCTGGTTGCAGTTGCAAATGAAGCTGTTCCTTTTATTTTCCCCACACGGGAGTAAAGAAACAAATACCAAAATATATTAAAAAACAAACAAAATAAACCTAGCTCTTGTTTGAGCGCTAATTGTGTCTTTTCTTGTTCCTGCCTACAGTCAGGACGGCTAAGCCATTTACCTGACAAGATAAAAAATCCCAACAGATGGTACTACACATTATATGTGTTAGAACACTGGTCTTACTCGTTCGTAGTTTTCAACTCTCTGTTCAGAATTATAGTATCCTACGATACCTAAACAAGCCCAAACCTGTTTTTTGATAACAGGTCGGTGCCAGTTCCTAATGGCCTCGACTTTTTAAATTTGGGGTTTGACTAAACCATTACCCATCAAATAGCGAGTCTCAGCTAAGCCGACATAACATTTTTCAGGATTTGTTGCGAGTCCTTACTGCTTTACCCAAAATAAGAAAGAAACTTCCTGCAAGTATTGCATACTATTAATGCTTATTAAGGCTATATAAAAAGTTAAGCCATGATATTGAGTTGAAATATAGATGTGCATGTGATTAGACAACAAATATCTTTCTGTATAACTGTTAGTTAAAAACTGTTCAAGAAATAATGTCTTCTATGTAATACTATAGGAGTTACTTTGTCACATGTAAGAGTACTGAAAAATACATTAGATACGAAATCACATGTTTCAGAAATGAAGCATTGCTTTTTTAAGAACCACAACTTAATGTTTGTTTCTTGTTTGTTTGTTTATGGGGAACCACGGAACAGATCACATTGTATTGTATATATATATATATGTAAACGATCCTCGCCACTCACGCTGTTCGTTGCCCCTTTAAAACAGACCCAGGACACAAAAATTGAGTTTTCACGGTGCTGACGCGCACTTTTTAATAAATACAGACAAAATTAAACAAACAGAAATAAACACCTAGCTCTCTTTTAGAGCACTAACTAAACACAGACTGGATCCTAGCTAACCACAGGACGGCTAAGCCGTTTACCTGTCACACAAAAACTCAAACTCACGTTCCACACAATACCTTCCTTTGATACGACTGCTCTCTCACACACGCACACACACACTCGGGCTCTTTCCTCAGCAGCTCTGAGCAAATTGGCTGCCTCTCGAATACCCTGCACCTGGCTTCAATTTACAATTGGCACCAGGTGCAGGGGATTAACTAAACAATGAAAACAATTAACACAATTAAAACCCTTAGCCCAAACACCCAACAGTGCATTTTCACATGGATTTAGCAGGGAGGAATTTTAACCCCCTCCCTGCTATCTTACTATATATATATATATATATATATATATATATATATATATATATATATATATATATATATATATATATGTATATATATATATATATATATATATATATATATATATATATATATATATATATATATATATATATATATATATATATATATATATATATATATATATATAGTAACACAGCAGGGAGGGGGTTAATAACTTCCCTGCATAAAACATGTGTGTATGCACATTTTGATTAATTGTGTAATTATTATTTTATTGTTAATTATCCCCTACACCTGGAAGCAATTGTTTTTTCTGAACAGGGAAACAGCCTAGCTGTGTCAGGGGGTTAGTTAGCAGTCCTTTGTTGGAGTAGTTTTTTTTGTTTGTTTATTTTTTTGTTTTGGCACTGGACGCAATAAACACATGCTACGGTGTTTCGCTGCAACTCCTGTGTTTCGCGTATTTCCTGCTGTTGGTTGCCTTGGCCATCGGTCACTCTACCACATATGGTGACAGTGGTGGGATTGCGCACCCTGTAGTTTGGGAGGAGTATTGCAGTTGGAAAATACTTATGAGTTTGGAAGAACTGGTAAAAGCCACAGTGGCTTTGCAGCAACAGATGGTGGTACAGGTTGCAGCCCAACAGGAGGCAACCCAAGCAATCCAACAGCGACACCAACAGCAATTTGCAGCCCAGCAAGAAGTCATACAGAAGCTGCTGGCTCACCTGATAAAGGGTCAGAGTGAACAACAAGCACTGGTCAGCGTCTCACTACGGCAGAAGCAATCCGACCCAATGAGACCCAGCCATGTACTACAGAAGATGATGCCTGGAGTTGACGTCGAGGCCTACTTGCTGGCCTTTGAGAGAGTGGCTACCCGAGAGTCATGGCCAAAACCGCAGTGGGCAGGTACGGTTGCACCATTCCTTATTGGAGATGCTCAGAAAGCCTATTATGATCTCGAGTCAGATGCTGCCTAGGCTTATGATCGACTGAAGGCTGAAATTCTGGCAAGGGCAGGAGTAACCTTGTGGTGAGAGCTCAGAGGCTCAATGCCTGGAGGTACAATGAAAAGCGAGAACCATGTTGCAAATGTTCGACCTTATTCATCAGTGCAGTGCATTCTAAGTACGGCTTTTGCTTGGAATTATTCCTATATTCTACATCACACAACGTCATTAACCTGGTAGACGGCAGCAAATTCGTCACTATATATATATATATATATATATATATATATATATATATATATATATATATACACACACACACACACACACACACACACACACACACACACACACCTCTGGTAGAAATTAAGAGACCACTGCAAAATTATCAGTTTCTCTGGTTTTACTATTTATAGGTATGTGTATGGGTAAAATGAACATTTTTGTTTTATTCTATAACTACTGACAACATTTCTCCCAAATTCCAAATAAAAATATTGTCATTTAGAGCATTTATTTGCAGAAAATGACAACTGGTCAAAATAACAAAAAAGATGCAGTGTTGTCAGACCTCGAATAATGCAAAGAAAATAAGTTCATATTCATTTTTAAACAACACAATACTAATGTTTTAACTTAGAAGAGTTCAGAAATCAATATTTGGTGGAATAACCCTGATTTTCAAGCACAGCTTTCATGCGTCTTGGCATGCTCTCCACCAGTCTTTCACATTGATGTTGGGTGACTTTATGCCACTCCTGGTGCAAAAATTCAAGCAGCTCGGCTTTGTTTGATGGCTTGTGACCATCCATCTTCCTCTTGATCACATTCCAGAGGTTTTCAATGGGGTTCAGGTCTGGAGATTGGGCTGGCCATGACAGGGTCTTGATCTGGTGGTCCTCCATCCACACCTTGATTGACCTGGCTGTGTGGCATGGAGCATTGTCCTGCTGGAAAAACCAATCCTCAGAGTTGGGGAACATTGTCAGAGCAGAAGGAAGCAAGTTTTCTTCCAGGACAACCTTGTATTTGGCTTGATTCATGCGTCCTTCACAAAGACAAATCTGCCCAATTCCAGCCTTTCTGAAGCACCCCTAGATCATCACCGATCCTCCACTACATTTCACAGTGGGTGCGAGACACTGTGGTTTGTAGGCCTCTCCAGGTCTCCGTCTAACCATTAGACGACCAGGTGTTGGGCAAAGCTGAAAATTGGACTCATCAGAAAAGAAGACCTTACTCCAGTCCTCTACGGTCCAATTCTTATGGTCTTTTGCAAACCTCAGCCTGGCTCTTCTTTGCTTCTCATTGATGAAGGGCTTTTTTCTAGCTTTGCACGACTTCAGCCCTGCCCCTAGGAGCCTGTTTCGAACCGTCCTCGCCATGCACTTCACCCCAGCTGCCGTTTGCCATTCTTTTTGTAGGTCACTTGATGTCATCCTACAGTTGCTGAGTGACATTCGAATGAGTTGGCGGTCATCCCGGTCAGTGGAGAGTTGTTTTCGCCCTCTGCCGGCCTGTAGCTTTGTTGTCCCCAATGTGTGCTGCTTGACCTTGTTCTTATGAACTGCCATTTTTGAAATTTTAAGGATGGAAGCAACCTGACGCTCACTGTATCCCTCTGCCAGTAAAGCCAGAATAGAACCCTTCTTTTCCTCACTCAAAACTTTCCTTTTCAACTCTTTGTGCATGGCCAATAGTTATTTTTTTATTCCAATTACTTTTGAGGTACTACTAGCACTGTTTTGCCATCCAGCTGGTCCTATTGCAAGAGGATAGTGATGACCACAGGAGTGGTTTTTATACTTTTCCTCGTTAAATAAGATTTGGTTCAGGTGATCCCCTAATCAGTATCTAATTCAGTAGAATGAGGTGTGCCTGTGTTGGAATTCAACAGACACTGGAATGGAATGGCTGCCATACATGTAGAGATGCTGATTTAAGAAAAATTTGCAGTGGTCTCTTAATTGTTTCCAGAGCTGTATATGTGTGTGTGTGTGTGTGTGTATATATATCTAACATTTTATATATATATATATATATATATATATCAAACTTTGTGAACCAATTCACATCCTTGAACTATTTCATATAGTCACAAACACAATTTCTATTCACCTCCAAACTGCTACTGCCCTGAACCAGGTTGCAAAACCATTTTGCATAACAGTTCTTATTTTCCACATTTGGTTAATCATGCTATATTCCATTACACAGCTATGTCCTTTTACATAGTTGGTATGTCAGCAATTTGTATACACTTGAGAATTTTTCCAGGCCTGTGCCGCTTATTGATATTAAGCATGCAGACTAGGCATTTTGCAATTTCGGAAATGATGACTTGTGAAACAAAACTGTAGAAAATATTTTATATTTTTTAAAAAACAGAGGTTATCACATGTAAAAAGGGCTGCTTTTCCTTAAAGTTGTGACACTGGCTAGAATATAGATTTTTCTGCAACCCAATGACATCTGTCAGAATGACAAATTTATGTTTTGTGCTTAAAGCAAAAATATAAATGATAAATTAGATTAACGTTACAGTTAATTTTAGTGCCTCTTGCATCTCGCTGCAGTGCAGATAATGCCTGTGCTGGCATCTACACTCCAGAGCCCAACAGATTTAGAGCTTAGGCAGCAGAGCTGTAAATCACATCTGGCACAGGAATGTCTTACACATCACTAGAGACTGAAATCATTATTGTTATTCACAACTCATTGCTCTGTGGGATCAGTTTACAAATGCAGTGTCTTCTTGCTTTTTTAAAAGGCTTTTATTTATGTTTTTTGATTAATTGAAAAAAAGGTATGCTTTAGTGTTCAACTACTTATTTATTGATTTCAAAATTCCCTATTGGGGAACCTGCTCAATTACATCTACGTTATGTTGATTGCCTGTCTCCCAGTGAATTTAAAAATTGTATTAGTACTGCACCTTTCAACCACATGATCTCACAGCACTTTACATAAACTATACAACAGAATCACTGACGAAGCAGTAAAGAGCAGTAAACTCTGGCACATAAACAACACGACCGGTTTGAACTTGCACACCACTCAACAATTATATTTTGCATATATTTCTGGGAATCCATCAAACTGTAGGCTCATTGTGACTGCTTGCATAGTGTGCCTGCACTCATGAATGCATTTACCTCATGGACAAGTGGAGACGCTTCCTTATCTTTGTAAGTAAGCTCATGTTCACATAAACATGTGTGAAGGAAAACTAAAGCTCATGCTTTAATCTTTAATATATAATTAGTTAAGTCTGTCCAATATATTGACATATATTGAACAAAACACATATATTATTTGTTTATTTAGCAGACTTACAAAGCCTGGATCTAAAAACTCTAACATTTATAGATGTTTTACATTCTGTCAACATGCAAAATTACACAGCTATATTTATCATGGTATTTCACTGGGCGTGAGCTGGGGGGTAGGGATAGGGCAGAAGAAGCAGAAGGGAGCGGTAAGTAGGACAGAGTGCCGGCTAGAAAGGACCGGACCTAGGATAGAAGAGCAGGCGAGGCCCACTCTAGTAGCAGACCAACGAAGCTGGATATGGAAGCTAGGATAGAAGGTGGTCACTGACTGAGGGCAGCGATGCCGACACAACCCAGGGGCGAAGGACCCAGCAACAGAAACCGGATAGAAGGATGGTCACTGACTGAGGGCCACGTCCCGAACTGAGACAGACAGAACGAGCCTTGAGTGAGGCAAGATAAGCGCAGCAACCGAAAGAACAGGACAGGGGGAAGGACAAACAGCCGACAAAGGTCAGGAGGATGGTTAGTAATTTAGTTGGATATGACTATGTGTATACCTGCTGCTCAGTGGAGAGAAAAAAACCCTTGAGGCTGATTAGGAGGGAAAACCTCTAGTGGCCCCGGCAGTACAGGGGCTGCTCGTGGAGAGGAAAAAAAACCCTAGGGGAAAACCACTCCAGGCATGCTAGCATTTTTAGAAGGAGCAGCAACTACATCACGGAAGCATGAATGAATGTAGAAATCCACTGCAGAGGTGGACCAGTTCCCCCACATTCATAATCAGGCTGGGTGGAAGAGGAGAGTCAAGGAGGGAGGCCTGCTCTGGAGGCGAGGGTGGAGAGGAGGGAGGCCTGCTCGGAGGAGAGGGTAGAGTCGAGGATTGAGGCCTGCTCGGAGGTGAGGGTGGAGAGGAGGGAGGGCTGCTTTGGGGGTGAGGTTGGAGAGGAGGGAGCCATGCGAGGAGGCGAGGAGGGAGGCCTGCTCTGGAGGCGAGGGTGGAGTTGAGGAGGGAGGCCTGCTCGGAGGTGAGGCTGGATTCTAGAAGGAGCAGCAAGTATATCAGATAAGGATGAATGAATGTAGGAATCCGCTGCGGAGGAGGACCAGCTCCCCCACATTCGTGATCAAGCTGGGGGGAAGGGGAGGGGGGGTTTGAGAGTCGAGCAGGGAGACCTGCTCTGGAGGCGAGGGTGGAGAGGGGTGAGGCAACTTCGGGGATCAAGCTGGGGGCAGAACCTCTGGGAGGGGGGGTCCGGAGAGTCCCACACCCCAAACTCTCGCGCGTGGAGGAGGGAGGTCTGCGCGGAGGCGAGGGTGGAGTCGAGGAGGGAGGTCTGCTCAGAGGCGAAGGTGGAGGAGATGAGGGAGGCCTGCTCTGGAGGAGAGGGAGGGGTCGAGGCGGGAGGCTTGCTCGGAGGTGAGGGTGGAGTCGAGGAGGGAGGCCTACTCACAAGGCGAGGGTGGAGGAATGAAGGGAAGTCTGCTCGAAGGCGAGGCAAGTGATGATAGGAGTGAGAGGAATCAATGAACAGATGGTCTGAGGAGGAGGTACGGGGGGGGGGTTCGAGAGGCAGCTGATCTCCATGGGTAAATCATTGTAGGGGGAGAAGCGGCTTTTCTGAAGAGTGGAAATTAGCAAATGGAGAATATATGTTATAGACAGACAGGAAGGTGAGGCAGGGGGAAAGCTCTTAAGGATCCCACAGAGGGTCAGGCGGAATGCTGATATGGAGAAACTGGAGGGAGTTGGAGAGAATCCCTAGCACGGACCATGAGAGACAGGTTTTGATTGAAGGGCTATGATTATTCAAATCTGGGTGCAGAGGATTGAAAACGCTGAGCAGGCTGTAGAATAGGAGCTCTTGAACAAGGTGGAGGGCTGCAGACATGTAATGCTGAACAGATTGAAGGAAGTTAGAGAGTAGGAGTCAGTCAAATAGCATCTGGAGAAGCTGAGGATTCTGGACGGGTGTTGTGGAAGCAAATGGGACCAACTGACTGAACTTGGATACCGAAAGTAGAGGCAGAAGGAGAGCTGGAACTGAGGGCTGAGGTGGCAGCTGGACTGAACGAACATGAATCGGCTACTGGGGAAGCACGGCGCCTTTGCGTCCCATATTCTAGAAATATTCTAGTGTTAGTTAATACAGGATCGATCAGCGGTTTGCTACTATCATGTCTGCTTGAAATGGAAAAGGTAAACTCACATTCAGAGATCTGGGTTTCGCAACGCCAGTTATTCTCTTAATAGTGGAAATCCTTAGCTCATAATCAAGACAGATTTCCAGTCTCGTACCACGTCTCAAACCAAGTATTAATGCTGTAACATTTGAGAGGATGAGCGGAGATATGAATAGGATTGCTGAGGAAGTGCCCCGTATTTTGATTAGATGGGTCATTAGCGTTAGCCTTGATTGTGGGAATGCTGCCACGATCTGCATATTGGAGGAATGCCGGAGCATTGTAGGCTCTGGAGAAGTGCAGCTGCAGATTTAAACAGTAAACTAGAGCGACTTTTGAAGCTGCAGTAGTGAGCTGATCTGAAGAGGGAGTGGAGATCTGCTGGAGTGAGGAGCGATTAACAGTAGCGGGCAGGATCTGCTGAACAGAGCAGAGGTCTGAGGAAGAAAACAATGGAGTGCTGTCAGTAGTGTGCAGAGTGGGCTGAAGCAGAGATCTGCAATACAGAACGGAGGAGTACGATCAGTAGAGTGCGGTGGTCTACTGCAGAGGGTAGGGATCTGCTGAATGCAGTAGATATTGGTCTTTCAGAGTTAAGGCAGATTTAGATGGAGTCAGAGATGGGGCTGCTTTTGGACAGAGATGAAGATTGCAGAGATCTGAGACCGCTGCAGAACCAGAGAGGATGAAGAATGTGTTGCTCCAAGGTGTCTGCAAAACCTATTGATTGGTTGAGAGCAGTTTATTGTCTATTTGGGATAGGAGGACATTGACTGGAACGTTGATAAATTGTAGGACATGGTTCCATGACTGACTAGCGGCTCGCGTTGATGAAGTGATGACTTTGATGAAGCTGGTCGGATTGGAGGAGCAGCGCCAGATGAGGAAACACGAATCTGGGAACAGGAGTAAGTCGCAGGAATGGATGAGTGATGCAGGGAAGCAGGATGTTACTATGATGGTAGATACTGTGCATCTCAAAAACAGCTGAGTAAGGTTGCTTCATGACCAGGTCTTTGAAAAGGGGAAGAGTTGAAATTGGAGAATGTTAGTTGCTACAAAAATTTGAGGAGGAGGGGGACTCCTGCGAATCCCTCAGTGTGACAACAAACTGCAGGAATGTATAGAAAAGCTGGAGCGTGCGAGCTTGTGATAGCAAACCAGCTAGAGACTGTATAAAATTTGTGGTGTTATACTGCCATCTAGTGGTTATGATTAGAATTAACCACTGGTTTGAGTGAAGCCAGGTAGAATATATTTGGTTATTGTGATTAAAATCCTTGTCGGTGTAGAACAACAATTGCGTATTCTTTTAGATTTGAATATCTTCGTTACGTGTTTTAGGACAGTTAGTCATAAACATAAATACATTAACACAGTATTTAGATGTCACAATTCGGAGAGTTAAACGAGCCCTCACAGATTGTGAAAGCGCAGCTGCAGCAATCCAGAAGATTGCAGTACTGAGACACGGAGCTCGCAGTACCGGATGAAGCTGCCTGGCCACCATGGCGACTTACCACTCCCCGCGATCGCTCAATGAGGGCATTCCCATGGTAGCCCTGGACTGAGAGGCGCAGGTGGAAAAGTTGCAGAACAGCAGTGTTGTTGAAGCTTGTTGTGACCAGTCGAAAGCACAAGCCGCCACACATTGAAATGGAGTATGAAATTGACTGGATAGGTCTTTAAAACGTTGAACGTAGGTAATAGAAATCCAGGGCAGGATCTTCTGAAGGAACGGTAATTTGTGCTGGCTCTGGGAGCGGAGGAGGGGCGCTTGATTCCAGCGAAGAGTAAAGGAATGTTCAGCTGACAGATCTTTGTGGAGGATTAAAAAGAGGAATTATGGCAAGGCAAACGCTGACGACGGGAATGTCGATGTCTTGCTGAAGGAGCTTTAGAGGTTTTAGTGGAGGGCCAGTCTGTCTAATATAGATGCGGACAAGTTGAGAAATGAAGCTGCGGTTTGGACGATGCTGTTGCTGGGCTGGAGGCTAGAAACAGCAGGAAAGACTAACGCTGGAGCTCCTGCAGCCGAATGGAGAAGCTGAATGACGAGAAGCAGCACCGGAGAAGGTAGGAAAACATTTGATAATATCTTGGGAGCGCTTCGCAGAGAATTGACCTCTAGTGAAAGGCAACGAAGTGTAGATTAGCGTTGAAGCACGAAAAGACGGCGTCTGAGCGTTTGCTACAAAAACGAAACACTAGACAGCGAAGGTGCAAGTGATCAGGGCTTAAATAGAAAATAGGTACTAATTGACAGGAAATTGGAAGCCCCCTGCTGCACACCACCTGAACTACGCTGGGCTAACAATGCACTTTGCTAATTTTGGGTTAAATGAAAATCAAATTGTTAATTTTATAAAACAGCTCAGAAATACTTGTTTTTTTTGTCTGGTTTTCTTTTTTTTTTTTTTTTTTAGCACTGATATATTTAATTGCCATTGACCAGATTTTCTTACAAACATAAATATTTCCATGCAAGTTTCTTTTTTAGTTCAATACATTTGCTCCAATAACATGTCTTGTGTAAAATACTTTTTTGGGTTTCCATTCGCTCAGTTTATTTTACTTGAATAAAGCGGGCTTTTCACCCGACGTCACGCAAATGAAGGGGAAAGGTGGGGGTTGATATGTAAATTAGCTCTGCTCTGTCTTGGGAACAGTGGATGTTTTCCCTTTGTTTCGGGTGCTTGAACCTCCAAACATCCTCTACCAGCAAATTCTTATACCTTGTTATCTAATGCCAATGGCTAGCGAAAGGACGGTTTGGACACATACTCGTCCATCTTGCTGGTGGGAAAAGGTTGTGCTGCATCACTCTTTCACAGATCTGCAGTGGATAGTGTCCTTTCGTGTCACCAGGGCAATGTTCAGAATTACAATGGAATTGGTAAAGGAAGATATGCAGCCATAAAGGAATTACGTATGGTTTCCTGTGCCAGTGGGAAAAAAAGAATGGCGATTGCTCTGTACAGGGTAGTTGACAGGGTGCATGAAACTACAATTCATCGCTGTATTTACAAGTTTGTCAACTCCCTTGTTCAGAGGCACTGCAACACGTATATAGCTATGCCAGATGTAACTGAAGCAAAAAGCATTGCTCTGTGGGACCGTCCTGCTTCTCCTGAACGGCACCTCCTTGTTCATTCCTGCAGGTAGAACTTTTTCGATTTTTTTTAAATTTGTCCCTAGCTTGTTGGACTGTGTGCTCTATTCCTCTTTCGGAGAAGGCATCAACCACTTGTTGTTTTGGGAGATTGAGCTGGCTCAACACATCCAAGTTGCCCGGGTTTCCTTGCTCCAGCAATTTTGAGTGGAGGGCGGACACACGTTGTCTTTGGACACAGCTGGGATCAAAAGCTAGCGAATTCAATTATAGACATTTAGTAATCAGATCACTTGCTCTCGTGTTTAACTTTAGCATAGTTTTTACAGCAAGGGTATTCTCAAACAGCTGCTTTAATATTATAATAAGAGCATAACAGAGTTCATAGTAAGTGATTTTATACAGAACTGTAAACCCACAAGAGATATACAACTAACAGGCCAGTCACAGCAAAAAACAATAATTAAAGAAAAAAAAAAAAGCCGCCCACATTATCATTAAGGTGAACTACACCACTGCTAACCATAAAACTGCCCATCAGCCACTTACTTTCTGCCATCTTGAAATCCATAGTAACAACTGACTTGCTCCCTTGCAATATTTATAGTGGTGTCACTTAAGGATAAACACGCTTATTAACATTTACATGTGAAATGCAGGTTTCCATTTGAAACTGAGCGTGAATTTTCCTGTGTTTTTTGTCATTTACACAAGTAAATGAGATTTACCCTATCCCTCTCTTTGGCCCTCTCTTTGGCCATCGCCATTTCACATGTAAATTGCCCTGCATGGAAACCCCATGATTGTCAATACCTTTTAGAATTTTGAATACTTGAATCAGATCGCCGCATAGTCTTCTTTGTTCAAGACTGAATAGATTCAATTCTTTTAGCCTGTCTGCATATGACATGCCTTTTAAACCCAGAATAATTCTGGTCGTTCTTCTTTGCACTCACTCTATAGCAGAAATATCCTTTTTTAGTGAGGTGACTAGAACTGAAAACAGTATTCAAGGTGAGGTTTTACTACTGCATTGTAAAGTTTTAACATTAATTCCCTTTAAATTCAACACTTTTCACTATATAGCCAAGCATTTTGTTGGTCTTTTTATAACTTCCTTACGTTGTCTAGATGAAAACATTTCTGAGTCAACATAAACTCCTAGATCTTTTTCATAGCTATCTGCCATATGATATTTATAGTGGACATTTTTATTGCCTTGGTGCAGTACCTTACAATTCTCTATATTAAATGTAATTTGCCATGAGTCTGCCCAGTTCTGAATACTGTCTAGATCATACTGAATGACCTTTGCTGCTGCAACGGTGTTTGCTACTCCTCCTATTTTTGTGTTGTCTGCAAATATAACAAGTTTGCTTACTATACCAGAATCTAAGTCATTAATGTAGATTCGGAAAAGCAGAGGACATAATACTAATCCCTGTGGTACTCCACTGGTTACCTCGCTCAATTTTGAGGTTTCTTCCCTTATCAGTACTTTGTTTTCTACATGTTAACCACTCCATAATCCATCTGAATCCCTACTGCGTTCAGTTTGAGAAGTAATTTATTATTATTATTATTTTTTAATTTAGTAGTCGCCAATTGATTTTCACCGTTTTTCTTCTATTCTGAAATATCCAATTATTTTAGGCTCAGCTCACCGCTATCACCCCTGCGCTAACTTGGGAGTGGTGAAGATGAACACACGCTGTCCTCTGAAATGTTTGCCATCAGCCAACCACTTTTTTTCACTAGATGATGATAGTTTCTGATTGGGTCTGGACTGCTTACATGACCCACACACAGTCTGCATACAGAGAAGGTTCGTGTCATGAGGGAAAGTGGTAGCAAATGTGTCACAGCACACGCTTTACACAGTTATCAATTACATCTATATTGAACAAGTCAAAAAGATATGTGGGCAATAGCAGACTTAATAGGTAATAATACATTGTAAAATAATGTTCTGCGTTTGTAAGCCTCTTCATTTACTGCAAAAGTAAACACATTTTGTTGATTAAAATATGCTGTTTTGGTTAGATGTATAAAATCACGGATTTAATGTTACTACCAAATCAGTTGTTGCAGCTAATGTAAACCAAATCCACTAATACAACTCAATGTATGTCGAACGTTGTTGGTGTCAATGTTGGTGTTAAGAGATTATCAGCATGATTTCAAAAGGGGCAAAATAAGAACCAGGTCACAAAATGATTGTTAAAGCATGATTAATGTAACCATGTCACTTGATTTATATTTTTATAGCGTCAAAAAGTGAATACACGACTCGTTTCATCTAAACCCTTTGAAAGCTATATACTTAGTGACCCAAATAAGGTTTAGAAATTACTTTGCGACCTAGTTCTTATTTTTCCCCATTTGAAAATCATGCTGAATATATCAAAATATGCAGCACAGTAGTTTTATTGTTTCATCATTTTGGGAATTATTATTTATTTATTTATTTTACCCAGTAAAATGCTATTTCTGAAAGGAATAATAATAATAATAATAATAATAATAATAATAATAATAATAATAATAATAATAATAATAATAATAAACTACCCTCTTTTTAAGTACATGTTTGACTGACTCTAGCTGCAGCTCATCATGTCGGCACCTTGCAGTATGAGTCCTGTGAAAATGCTTCAGTACATGCATGGAAACAAATTATCCAACAGATCAATCCAGTGACGGTTGCTTCTGATGAGCACAGCTTTTCCAGGCTGAAATTGATTAAGACATATTTGCGCTCAGTGATGACTCAAAAAATATTGTAAAATTTGTCAATACTCACTAGATTTAAGGATAAGGATTCATTGCGCTTCTAGCAGACTAGATCACTTGCACATTGCTGGGTGAAAAAAATAATCTTGGAACCACATGACAACTCTGTTACGTCTTGACACAACATTCAATCAATCAGAGAATCGAAGGGCGGGTTTTCTGTGTTAAGCACTTCAAGTGGCTAAAACGTTAGACTGCTAAAAAAAATAACTGATTATTTTCAAAGCAAAAAGAGTGACAACGAATGCAGGCTTTTCAAAATATTGCCTAATACTACATTTGCGCTGGCTGCTTTATTAAATATTAAGATTTTCAGGTATTGTCATTCAATCCATTTTTTGTCATATTATTGTTCTGTAAGGTGATATATAGTACATAATAGCTATACATATGCATCAAAAAAAAAAAAAAAAAAGCGATCTAAGGGAAAACAATGTATCAGGTATTTTATATATGGGGGTCCACGAGACCTCTCTATAACCCCCAAAATCTCCGACATGGGGAATTCCTTCTTTCTCGCACTACCCTATAGTCACCTTGTGAACAGTGACTATATGTTTTATGTTTAGTTAACTCATTATACACAACTGGTAATAATGTGAGACCAAAGTACGATGTCATGGTACCATGGTGTGTCAACACACTCCACAGTATGATGTGTAACACATTTTTTTGTGTGAAAAATTAGTATTGGCATTGTGTTTAAAAAAATAATGAACAGTTGCATTAACAAATGTAGTAAAAGAAAAATAAACATGCATTAACAAGTGAAAATGTTACCTTTTTTTTAAACTCTAGTCAAATCGTAGTGTGTCAAAATAAGCATGGTAATTTACCATAATAAAAAAAACAGTAATAAAAACGAAAATGTAGAACATAAAAAACACAACCAATTATATCAATCAATCTTTATTTTATATTGCACCTTTCATAGTGGACCACCATCACAAAGAGTTTTACAAGATGCAGTAACACAAGAAAATCCATAACACATTAAATACAGAGAAATGCATAATACATGATATAAAATAAAAATAAAGAAATAAATAATGCATATCGGTAATACATTAAATACAGTGGAAAGTGCATAATACATGATAGTAGCATAATATATGAAATGGTACATTAAATACAGTGGAAAGAGCACAATACATGATAGTAACATAACACGTGAAATAGTAGCAGCAACACAGCAGCTAACAGCAAATTTCAGGCTTAAAGAGCATGGAAAGCAAAAGAGAACAGGTGGGTCTTGGGGGTTGATTTAAAGCGAGCGACAGTGAAAGCATCACGCACCAAAGCTGGGAGAGTTCCGAAGAGTCGGAGCCATGAAGCTAAACGAGCGTTCTCCAAGTGTGGTGCACTTATGCTTGGGGATAACAAGCAGGCCGGAGTCGGAGGACCACAGCTTGCGGGCAGGCACATAGAGGGTCAGCAGGTTGAGGAGGTAATCGGGACCTGCAGGAGAGTTTTGAAGATAATCTTTGCAGCTGGGAAGGACATGGGGTGATGTGATCAAGTTTTTTACATCTGGTAAGGATCCTGGCAGTGGAATTCTGGACCAGCTGCAGTCGGTTTATGGTACGTGTTGGGAGACCACCATTTAAAGTTGCAGTAGTCAAGTCGAGAGGAGACAAATGCATGACAAAGTATCTCTGCATCTGGGAGGGAAAGATAGAGATGGACTTTGGAGATGTGTCGAAGATGGTAGAAGGAAGATTTGACCATGAAGGAGATCAAAGGAAAGGTTGCTGTCAAGAAGTACACCAAGGTTTTGTACTGTGGGAGAAGGCAGCAGCAGACAGTTTCTGAGGTTCAGGGCAGCTATATTTAGATTCTTAAGTTGAGTTTTAGATCCTACTATAAGGAGTTCAGATTTGTTGGTGTTCAGTTGAAGAAAGTTGGCAGACACCCAGGTCTCAATGTCATGAATGCAGGCAGAGAGCCAGATCATGGCAGAGGGGCTACCAGGGTCGAGTTTTAAGTAGAGCTGGGTGTCATCAGCATAGGAGTGAAACATGAGACTGTGTTGGCAGATGAGATGACCCAAGGGAAGCATGCAGATATTGAAGAAAAAGGGCACAAGAACAGATACTTGGAGGACACCATAAGTGACTGGGTTTGCAACACCACTGCGTCCAGCATAGAAAATAGACTACATGCATCCAGATAGGTAAGAGGACATTAACTAAGTTAAATTGTAAAATTTGAAAGGTTGTAAACTTAAAAACCACCTGATAACCCATGCATTCTTTTCCCTATTCTGGTGCATCTAGGTGAGGGAAGCATGGTCAGTGATCAGTATAAACCACCTTCCCAATAAATAATATTTGAGTGACTCTAAAACACACTTAATGACCAAACATTCCTTCTCAACCATGGCATATTTTTTTCCTGAGGGTTGAGTTACGACTAATATATAAAATAAGATGCTCTTCACCTCTGACCTCTTGGGATAGTATGGAGGCCACAACTACCTCGGATGAGTCGGTCTGTAAAATACATTCCTTTGTAAAATCAGGGTCACTAACACTGGCTGTGCAGTTTTTAGGGTCTGGAACACCACCTCTGTCTCTTCGTCCACTTTATCATTACTGGCCCTCTGGCCCTGGTCAAATCAGTCACAGGTGCAGCGACTGATGCAAAGTCATGCATGGATAAACCTTCTATAATAACCTGTCAGACCTAGAAAAGCCCTCACCTGTATTTTGTTAACTAGTCATGGACAGTTTTGAATGGCTCCCAGTTTAGTAACCTGGGGTTTGACTAAACCCCACCCAATATTATACCTAAAGCCCTGTGAAAATTGCGGAAATTTTCTTTAAAATTCACAGCAGTGTCACAGGTAAAGTATCGGATTTCACGGAATGTGCACGTGAATATGTTATAAATTATGTGTAAAGATTATTATTATTTTTTTAAACAGTAAATATACAGGTAGTGCCGCGAAAGTTTGTGAACCCCAATGATAATTATGGAAATTCCATAATTTTACCATGATAGCCTTCTTGAATCAAAAAAGTATTTTCTTAAAATATCCAATAGGGTTTATGTTAACCAATTCCATGTCTTTTGAAACAAAATGATGTATGAATTAGACAAACAATGAGTAATTAAGATCTGGGGTATGTAAAAACGTTAGTGAAACCCTGGTTTCATCAGCTCAATTAAGGGGGTAATTAGAATCAGGTGTTTAAATAATTAGGTAGATCTTCAGGGGTGAGTTTGGGAGGCCCTACCCTATATAAAGATCAGAAACATTGTGAGTTTGGTCTTCACCATACAGGTGTGTGTGTGTGGAAACACGTCATGCCACGATCAAAAGAAATCTCTGAGGACCTCAGAAAAACAGTTATTGATGCTCATCAGTCTAGAAAGGGTTACAAAACCATTTCTAAGGATTTGGGGTTCCACCAATCCACTGTCAGACAGATAGTCTACAAATGGAGAAACTTCAAGACCTCAGTCACTCTACCCAGGAGCGGTCATCCTACCAAAATCTCTTCAAGAACAAACCAGAAAATCATCAAGGAAGCCACAAAGAACCCTAGAGTAACATCCAAGGATCTGCAGGCCACTCTCGCCTTGACTGATGTGAGTGTTCAACTATCAGAAAAAGACTGAACAAGAATGGTGTTCATGGAAGGATAGCCAGGAGGAAGCCACTGCTCTCTAAAAAGAACATTGCTGCCAGTCTGAAGTTTGCCAAAGAGCTCATAGATGATCCGCAAGACTTCTGGAACAATGTTCTCTGGACAGACAAGTCAAACATAGAACTTTTTGGCCTCAATGAGAAATGTTATGTCTAGCGAAAATCAAACACTGCGTTCGAACAGAAGAACCTCATCCCAACCATCAAGCATGATGGTGGGAGTGTGATGGTTTGGGGCTGCTTTGCTGCCTCAGGACCTGGAAGGCTTGCCATCATTGACGCAACCATGAATTCTGCATTGTATCAGAAGATTCTAGAGGCGAACGTCAGGCCATCCGTCTGTGAGCTGAAGCTGAACCGAAAGTGGGTCATGCAGCAAGACAATGATCCTAAACATACATGCCAATCTCAAAAGAATGGCTGCTGAAGAAGAAATTCTGCATTTTAGAATGGCCTAGTCAAAGTCCTGACCTAAACGCCATTGAAATGTTGGACGAGGACCTGAAGCGAGTTGAAGCAGTTCTGTAAGGAATAATGGGCCAAAATTCCTCAAAACCAATGTGAGAGACTGACCAACAGTTACAGGAAACGCTTAGTTGAAGTCACTGCTGCTCAAGGGGGTGCCACCAGTTACTGAATCTAAAGGTTCACATACTTTTTTTCACACATGGATATTAAATGTTGAATCATTTGTGGGTAAATAAATGTTGAAAAAGTATCATGTTTTTGTGTCATTTGTTTAATCAGGTTATCTTTAGCAATTATTTGTTTAACTTCCAACAGTCATTACAAAACCATATTGTGAGACTCCTCTAGAACTCCAAGCTTAATTATTTTTTTTTTAATTTCTGGGCTAATGGCTTCTCTCCTAGGTTCCGGCAACCGGTAAGGTTTTAAAATGTACTTTTTTTTTCTGTGTTATAGTTGCAATATCATGTAATTAGTTTTTCCTGGTATAACTGGGTGCTAGTTGGTTCATATTAGGGAAATAATACTTTTGTAAGACTGCTAACGCCTCATTCATTTTGAAAAAAACTGACCACCAACTGCCCCTCCCCACTCCAGCTTGTGTTATCCAGAGGCAAACTTTCAATTACTTCATTCGCCATCTCGACAGCAAAGCGTTGTATAGCTTAAGCTGTATTGAAAGAAATGTCTCGAAACCCCTCTGCTGTTTGGGATTGGTTTTTGTTAAATGCCCTTAAGACCAAAAAAAAGGTTGAATGCAAACTGTGCAAGCGACTCATATCATGGAGGCATAACCAATCTCTGGGGTCACTTGACAAGCGCAAGTTCATATTAATAGTAAAATGTGACTGATAATCTTCTTGGAAGGGTGACTGTTAAATAAAGCTTTGTCTGCTGGTGTTAGTGCAATGCAAGCTTACTGTATAGATCGCAAGCAGGCTCAATTACGTGTAAATAAACAATGTGTATTTTTATTTAAATTAATAAATACAGGATTACTGTTCTATATAAAGTATTTTAAAAACTACATGTGAATGTTTTATTCCATTTATATGGATTACCCGTAAAATAGGATTTTCAATCAAATATAAACAAGTAGCTATGGTGATGTCACTAGTAAATTATGCAAATGAGTACCTGTGGCAAAGTGGCTAGTGGAGGGGAACAGGTGTAGCAGTGATGCGATGCAGGAGTGACAGGCAGACAACAGTTTCCAGTGGAAAAGGTGCTTTTATTTATAATCCAGGTCTGGTGACCGTAAAATAATAAATCCCTGGCTATACATAACAATGTGTAAAGCGTGGGGATAACAAAGCAGGGCACAGTCACAAACAAAAACAAATACACGGTCACCAATCCTGGGTGAGTGCAGACGTGCTTGTGGTGGGTGAAGACACGGGAATTTTATGACTGGTGATCCAGATCGCGCTGACCCTGGTCAACAGCTCCGGATAGGTGAGTTAACTGTCTGGTGGTGCAACACGCAGACAATTACAAACAAACACAACAAAACACAACACTTAATTCTCTGTAACAACGAGAGCTCCTCTCTCGTTCCTTCTCCGAACGTTTACCCAAATGAAGGAAAAGATCAGCGTTACCCTGGCCCCTAAATGTAATCCCGCATGATATCAAGCTAAACGGTTGCAGCTGACTCTCGTTTACCTTTCAAATCAATACGGTCTTACAACAGAGTCTCGCTTCTTTCCAGGCTGACCCACTTCCCTGACCCGGAAACGAACTGCCAGGCCAGCCCTTCCAGATACTTCTCCTCTCGTTCTTTAGCGCCCTCACAGGTCGGGAGGAAGATTCATCACCAGAACTCATCTTTCCGTCACAGTACCACTGAAGGTTCAAACCTTCCTTTGGTAATATGTTCCGAACCTTCGAAGGTCAAAATGCACCCTTTGTTATAGCGCTATGCTAGACTGAAAAACCGCTCATAGACTAGAATGGGAAACTTGACGTATGCTCATACAGCATGGTATTGTAAGTGGGTTTTCTTTTGACGTACATGCGTACGTTATGGTGTTGAAGTGGTTAATATATATATATATATATATATATATATATATATATATATAATATATATATATATATATATATATATAAGCATGTATGGATAAAGAAAATCAAACAACCCTCTGGTGGCCAAGATGCGTCACAAAGATATTCCTCCTTTGCATATGATTCTCCACGTACCTTCCAGGTTTTGTGATTCTCTGACAATGTTGTACAAATTATGAATCACATTGTGTATGAGACACCATATGGTAATCAAGGGTAGCATTGTACCCTGGTCTCTCTTGTTCATTTTACATCATGAAAATATTTCCAATGGCTCCTCCATAACCGGTAAAAACTAAAATAGCTTTGTCTGCTCACAGCTAAAACATAAGCATAATACAACTTGCCAGACACAGCAAACAAAAATAGCTGGATATCCTACTTATTGATTTTGTTTAGACATTTTAAAAGATTTTAAAAATGTGAAAAAATACACAGTGCCATGAAAAAGTATTTGCCCCATCAGATTTTCTGCATTTTTGTACATTTTTCACATTGAATTTGGTCAGATCTTTTTGTGGGTTGTAGCAGTATATAGAGGGAGCCTGAGAAAAAAAAAATTGCACCAAAGTTTGGTGCTTCTTTCATTTGTTTGGTGTGCAAGGTAATCAAACATGCAATCTTCAGGTGTGAAAAAGTTACTGCCCCCCCCCCCCCCCCCCCCCCCCCCCCCCAGTTAACACAACCAAATTAAAGGGATAATTAGGATCTGCTGTTTGAATACTTTGGTTGATATTCAGGCCTGATTTGGGCCAGCCCTGCCCAATATAAATCTGACTAACTTTGGCCCTTGCCATCAGAGTGAAAGTGTCAGCACTTAGGTTGTAGAGGCACATCATGCCACGATCAAAAGAAATTCCTGAAGACCTCCGGGAAAAAAGTTGTTGATGCCTACCAGAATGGAAAGGGTTTCAAAGCCATTTCTAAGGCTCTGGGGCTCCACCAAACCACAGTCAGAGCCATATTGTCCAAATGCAGAAAGTTTGGCACAGTAGTGAATATTCCCAGTATTGGCCATCCTGCCAAAATCTCTCCAAGAACACAGCGTAAAATTGTCCAGGAAGTCACAAAGAACCCTAGAACAACATCCAGGGATCTGCAGGCCTCCCTCCCTACTTGGCTAAGGTCAGTGTTCATGACTCCACCATCAGAAACACACTGGGTAAAAATGGGATTCATGGCAGAAAAGCAAAGGCAGAAACCACTGCTCACTAAGAAGAACATGAATGCTCGTCAAAAGTTTACCAAAAAGCACCTGGATGATCCACAAGAGTTAAGGAACAATGTTCTATTAACAGATGAGTCAAAAGTGGAACTTTTTGGCCAACATGAGCCCTGTTATGTCTGGCGTAAACCAAACACTGCATTCCACAGTAAAAACCTCATACCAATGGTCAAGCATGGTGTTGGTAGTGTCATGATTTGGGGATGCTTTGCTGCATCAGGACCTGGACGACTTGCCATCATCCCTGGTTACCCTGGCCCCTATATGTAATCCCACATGATATCAAGACAAATGGTTGCCATCATTGAAGGAACCATGAATTCTGCTCTGGATCAGAGAATTCTGCAGGAGAATGTCAGGCCATCCGTCCGTGAGCTGAAGCTGAGGTGCAGCTAGGTCATGCTTCAAGACAATGATCCAAAACACACAAGCAAGTCTACATCAGAATGGTTGAAGAACAAGAAATTTATAGTTTTGAAATGGCCTAGTCAAAGTCCAGACCTAAACCCCATTGAGATGTTGTGGCAGGACCTGAAATGAGCAGTTTATGCTTGAAAACCCACAAATGTCACGGAGTTCAGTTCTGCATAAAGGAGTGGGCCAAAATTCCTCCAGGGCGCTGTAAGAGACTGATCAATAACTACAGCAAGTGTTTGGTTGCAGTTATTGCTGCTAAAGGTGACGTAACCAGTTATTGAGACTAAGGGGGCCATTACTTTTTCCCACGGGGCATTGGGTGTTGTGTAACTTTCTTTAATAAATAAATGAAATAAGTATCTAAATGTTTTGATTTGTTCACTCAGGATTCCTTTTATCTAATATTAGATTTTGGTTGAAGATCTGATAACATTCAGTGTCAAAAATATGCAAAAATGCAGCAAATCAGACAGGGGGAAAATACTTTTTCATGGTACTGTATATATGTATTTTTTTTATACAAATTCTAGTTCTAATAACCATATGTAAAAACAATGGAAGCTTACTTGTGTGATGTCATGTGAAGAGTAGACATAAATCTTAAAATAGCTCATGCCTTCTATTAACACAGTGGGGCACTTAAGCACTTAACTGAGAACTGGAACACCCTGTAACTAAACTAATTACTGGAAGTGTTCAGTGCTGGAAGAGATACAGTTATTGATGAAGCCCAGGATAAGGAAGGTAATTGATTGTTTCTTGATTACTAGAGATTAAAAGGTTGCATGTGCTACTAAAGCTTAACCACAGAGATAAAATCATTTTCCACCCTGACTTGATACAAAGAATTAAGTTATCCTGCATCCTACATCAAGAAATAAGCTTCTGTTTAGTCAAGGGACATGGAAAGAGGCATGGAATCAGAATTACCTGCTGATCCCAGAGAGCCATAACTCTTAAAGTATTTTGTTGCTGGGTTTCTCTTTCACTAGATCTGTAGCACAGCAACAAGGACATTTTTGTTTGCAAACCAGTATGCAATTCCTGAAAAAATAACATTTACATTTCCCTGATAAACACTTATCAGAGTGCATTTGCAAAGTGTTTTTTCAGTCTACCATTCTTCACCAATACTGTGCGTTGTGGTTACCTGTTTTTTTTTAATGCTTCTGCTCCTACACTTTGCTATGCATAGTGCCATGGCATACCACAGAAAACATTTATAAGGGTAAAAGCTACACCTCTTATTTTTCAAACTTTTTGTGAGCTCTATGTCTATGCTGTCAGCTTCCCAGAAAGGTCACTTTTGGCTACAGTGCATCTGGAAGTTATATATATATATATATATATTTTTACAAGTTTGTTTCCCCAGGAGTGCCAATCCAAAAAGCCAAAAATATATTTCCCAGAACATAGCATTTTAAGTTATTTATAATCCAGGTCTTCTTAAAATAACTAGGTCACCCTCTACCAGTCAATACTCATCATCCATGAATAATCATATCATACATCTTTTCTTGCTGTGTCTTATCATAGAATAAACTTTTCATAATTTTATATCAGATCGAAAGGATTATAAAAACAAGTAGTAATTTGTTTTGTGAAAAATACTGTATTGTCGATGTCCTGAGGTTAAAATAATGTAGCAGTGAAACAGTTAAATTTCCTCGACAACACCTGTAATAGAACTAACTGATAGAATTATACAAAACAGCTCCATGCCAACTTTAAAGACAGTAGAAAGTGTGAGGTTTATATCACTGATATGACCAGAGGAGTCAGCGAAATGGTTAGTTTTTAGTAGACAACATTGACAATGGAACTTAACAAAGAAAATACAGTTACGTACCAAACAATAGGACAATGGGCTTTCTAAAAGTTTTTTCATGGTACTTATGTGTTTACAGTCTTGCATTGTGTATGCACAGTGAACGGAAATCATACTTTCACCGTCTTTTCGCTTAATATTCATGGTTCGTAAATGTCATTTTAAATACACCCCTTGCTAAATCTGAACTGTTTGCACTGTTTGCAGTACCTTCGAGAGGTCCAAAGTTTGGGATCTCTATCTGTATTAGGAATGAACTCACTTGCCACATACATGCTGCTACAGCAGGTTTACTGTATTAACACACTGTGGCAGCATCTGCAAGGACATAGCCTACTTAAAATGAACTATCACAATATTGAAAGAAAATGACATCTGCTGGTTACATAACATTAGATACAGTTTGTGATTTAAAAATATATACATATATTTTATCAACACTAATAGAATAACCCTAAAGGAAACCACTCAGAACCATTACCTGGTCTAAGCTACAAACATGTTGTTTCTTGCTAGCTTAATACCATTCAATTGCTTGTTGCTGCATTTGTTACTAAATAAGGCCAAAAAGATAAACAGTAAAAGTATGCATGTGCGTGTGACTCTAGATAAAGAAATATGTGGTCCTTATACTGTACATTGCCTTATGTTGTACTATCCTATGTCACAATAATGCCACTATACTTCTTGAACAGCATTATATTTAAATAAGAGATTGAAATGTGTTTACTGAGCTTCCTGTTTTATCTCAACACCTGATAACCCTGTAGTTACAGCAATCCATTGATTAAGTACAGTGTGTCATTTCTCTCTACTGTATTACAGCGTCACCTATTGACTATAATTTACTATGCCGCTGTACAACAAAACCCTCAACCCATATACAAAGGTGGATTACATTTTATCAATCCATTCATGCCAACACTACTGTGCTGAATTCAATAAATTGCAAGAAATCTAATTTGCTAATGTTTACCTAAACAACCCTGGCCCAACACACTTAGTCTTCCAATGTTCCAGAAGTTATCCTTCTGTGAACATTACTTGTGAGAGGGTGCTCGTCTCACATTGGGGGTAGCCACTGCTTGGGCAGTACAGAGATATGGGAGGTGGAGTTGAAATGCCAGCATAGGCGCGCAGGATTTATTAATATAAAACACAAAGTAAATAAACAAAGGGGTCATGTGACATTACCAGCGATAGTAACGCACAGAGGACACATACAGCAAACTGTACAAAAGGCATAATAAAACACGTACAAAAACTACAAATAAAAGGTGCCACACAGGGCGAGCGCTAGACTTATAAACGAGGCGTCCCGCTCCAGGAACCGGCTACACTACATAACCCTCGCTGTACATTACATGGGATCACTATCCCCTAAACTAACCTACTGATGAGCCGGTATTCGTATGGACTTAGCTGGGCATTGTCTTCACAAGCACCGCTTGCAGTTTAAGGATTGCATAGCTGTCGTTCCTGCAGAGTGGACTCTCTCCTCCTGAGTATAAGCAGCTCCCCTCTGTAGCATGGCGTTACAATCGCCCACAGCGATCCCCACCGGATGTTTTTATGCTGACGGACACTCAGTCGAGACCCGCCCACCTACTTATTGAGGACCAGAACAGCCAATCACTCGCTGCCCTTCCCCTCCAAGCAGCAAGTCTCAATCGAGTGCCTATCTGTAAACAATAATTTAATCACACACAACAACTCCAAAAAGCACACAGGTAGATATATTTTTTGTTTGAGTTTGTATGTATCAACTCATATACTGCATCCTTAAAATAAGCACTAGGTTTCCTGAAACTAGACCTCAAGTGACCTAAGATTGAAATTCATAGCAAACAACTCTGAAATGAAACATTACTCATTTGGTCTCAGTTTCAAGACTTGGGTAAAAGGACACGATTCACATACACTTTTAGTGAACAATTTTAATTACACCCCATTTAAATCTTTATCTTACAAAATAAAGTTTAGCAACCCCTTAACTTCACAGTAAAACTAATGAGATGAGATGTAGATTATTAAAAATAGAACAAGGATGGTGAAAGTATTGTGTTATGGGTGGTGGTGTCTCAGTGGAACACCACAAGCTATTTCCTTGTGGATCATTCCCATCCAGGCTGTGTATGTATGTGTTTCAACTAGGAATGCACCGAATCCAAGTTTTTGGGAATCGGCTGAATACCAAACTGATCTAAGATTCAGCCTAATACCAAACCGAATACCGAATCCTACAAAAACTGTCAAGAAAACTGAAGGAAACAATCTGTAGTTTTGAGCCTTTCAGTTAATAGTATTTTTATTACTGAATGGAAACATATCCCTGAATAAGATTTCAGTTTGAAACTTACCCAATTTACCCCTAGCCCCCTCTCCCCACAACAGAAACTTCAAAATACAGAACCATTTACTTTACTTTTACAAGAAAAGAGAGCTGCACCTTTGCCATAACCTTTCTTTAATGACGTTTCAACCTGTGTCACCTGATCTGAGAGCGCTATGAGGAAAGACTTAGCTATTCTTAACCATAGAATACAACACACAACTTGAAATTACATATATACTGTTACCTTCAAGAGTGGCAGACCATCATGTTCTTAACTACTGGAAACATTTTGTACAGCTTATTACATATTTATAACAAAGGTACTTTTGTAGCCATTTTAACACTCCTTGCATATCCATAATTCCTCTCAATTTCTCTGAACATGTCATTCTATAGCAAAATATAGGCATGTATGAGTGTAATCTAATCTATAGCTAGACCACTATAACTCTAAACTTTTCAACTGAATTGTGTGCTGCTCTTTTATGTACAGAAGTCAAAAAAACAGCCATGAATGTATGGCTCATCAGATGAGCTATCCAACTATTTACGTACCTTACTAAACTGTATCTTTATATCAGCACCTCTTGTATATTAGGCGAGGTCGACCCAGAAAAGTACTGAATACAAGAAGTCTTAAGAAAATCAAGTAACTCACAGCAGCAGAGGGGTTCTTCACAGTCACGCTGGGAGTTGTGGCCCGTAGAGCTCCACTCACTCCGTGATAATACTTAAAGCAGACTTTTGTTTCAGCTACAAAAAGAAGACAGAAAAAGAAAAAAAAAGATTAAGGTCAAGTTAGAGTTTCATAAGTAAATTACAACAGTTATGACCCACTGCCATCAATTTCAACATTGCTTAATTACATTTCTGGTCAAAGAATTGGCTGTTTACAAAAAAATGCATTCCATGAATCTTAAATGTCAGAAAAACAAATGTTTGTAGTTTTTCATTTAAGGTAATCACGCTATGGAACCAGTTCAATTAAGGATAACCTTTTTAGTAAAAAGAGATGACTAACTGCTCTTACCTGTATTATGATATTTTATAATGTGATACAATTGTTACAAAATATCACAGTACAAAGTAAGTTGTAATAATGGCGTCTGCTAAGAAATAAACAACAACGTGAATTTACTGACATTGGGGGGGGGTGGGGGGGGGGCGGAATTATATATATATATATATATATATATATATATATATATATATATATATATATATATATATATAATGTAAGCAATAAGGCACAACAGGGTGTGGGATATACTCTAATATCCACACGCCCCGGGTGCGTTATAAGGCATGAGGCGAAGCCAAGTGGCTTTAACCGCCCGGGGCGTGTGGATATTAGAGTATATCCGACACCTTGAAGTGCCTTATTGCACTTATAAAATGGATCAAACATTAAAAAAAAAAAAAAAACGTAAAAACATGTTTTAATTAACAAAAAAGTAATTTTTATTAAATATCCTGCCACCTCTACCTGAACTTAGAAAAAATAGTCCCTTAAAACATAAAAAAAAAAAAAAAAAAAAAAATGCATAAATTAAATAATAATTTCAAATGTTGCATTGAACATTACCATTGAAAGTGCAGTTTTGATTTGTTACACTTCTTGTAATTCTTGGTTTCATTACATTTTAAAGTAAAATATTACTGCCTATTTTTACATAGACACAGCACAAATGAGTCTGCCTTTAAATCACGCAGCAAAAAAATGACAGCCTTTAAATCACGCAGACCCTTCCTCACAAGACCTGCAATAGTATCAGGTGAGAGTCCATTTTTCTTTTTTTCTTAATCCTTTTTTATCCAGGGTAGTAACAGGATGTATCCCTAAAGGATTTGTGCTACAGCTTCACAGTGGCGAGAAAGACTTTATTTGCATGGAATACCAGGTTACTTATTAAACTGACTGCAATTTACAGCTTGGTAACGTGGAGAACTACTGGACCAGTGTTAAGAAACAATTTTAAACAATGAAGGGCACAACAGAAAACATGATACCACCGTACCTGGACACATTTAAAAGGTATGGCAGGACCTGTTGAGATGAATTTATAAATGTTCAGCATCAGATCACACAGCTGCGAAGGGGTGGGTCCAGTGGCGGCAGGCAGACCGAAGAACAGACAGCGGGAGCAACGGCAACAAACCACCTTTTAACCCCAAAATCTCTTTAAAGAGGGACCCAAATATTTTGTGAAAAGCTGAAAGTTAAACAGATATTTTTTTAACTATTTATTTTCAAAATGGGATAGGGATACGCCGTAGTTCAGGGAGAAGGAACAGAGGATCAGAATGGCAAGTTTTAAATTTATTTGAATACTTACTTTTGCTTTTTTTTTATCACTACTTTAATTAATCATTGGTGTCCGATTCAGATTCATTTAATATCTCATGTAGGGTTTCCCAAAAGTTCAACATTTACATAAATCTTGTCTGTCATGTTTATTGCGATAAATATTCCAATATGTCTACCATTTTTGTTTTTAAATTCTAGTGTATGGATATCTGCCAGTGATTTGCCCGTTTTTGAAAAAAGTGCTGACCCATGGTGATATGCTGTAATATCAACACCCCCATGTGACCTGTTTTGACCAATCAGGATAGACTATTTAAAATGCCCATTATATATATATATATATATATATATATATATATATATATATATATATATATATATATATATATATATATATATATATATATTATGTGTGTGTGTGTGTGTGTGTGTGTGTGTGTGTGTGTGTGCATGTAACATGGCAGGGAGGGGGTTAATATCCTCCCTGCCAAAAACATGTGAGAATGCACATGTCTCTTAATTGATTTATTGTTAATTATTCCCTCCACCTGGTAATTATGGTAAATTAGAGCCAGGTGCAGGGTATTTAAAGAAAGCAGCCAGTCTGTTCAGGGCTGCTGTGGTGTAAAGGAGCCCAATTGAAGGTGTGCTCAGTTGTAGAAAAAAAAAAAAAAAAAAAAACTGTTTGGGTTACAGGCAAACAGCTTAGCTGTCCTGTTTTAGTTAGGTTCCTGTGTTTGTGTAGTTAGTGCTCAAAAGAGCTGGGTGTTTATTCTGTGTTTATTAAAGTGTGCGTAAGCGCTTTTAAAAACTTCTATCTGTGTGTCTGGGTCTACGTTGGAAGGGGCAAACGAATGACTGCAAGTGCTGGTCGATTTACAATATATATATATATATATATATATATATATATATATATATATGTTGCCATGTTGCAGGGCTATACACAGAACAATTTGCTATAAAACATAAATAAATTCTACTAATCTCTTTCACACTGGTTTTGGCTACCCAGGTCACAATCCCTCCTAGTTTGAAACTATGTACCTAGTTGACCCAAGCAATTCAGAGACATTCGCATTCTCTTAATTAAATTTGGTGAGTGTATGCATGATTCACGGTTCAAACTCTTTAAGGGCTTCTAATTCTGCAATCAATGAACACACATGACTAAGGCCTCAGTGATGTTGGATTCACTCTCCTCTGTGGAAAATGAAATGTAGCCCCCAATATGTTCAATGTGAGAAAGAGCTACCTGGAACCAGCTATTCCATCTGGTTATCAGGAGTTGGTGGGATACAGGTTTTTTCCCTCTTTCTTGTAAAAACATGTGGAACCATGCTTTTATGGTGGGGCATGCAGTGAAAGTCTGTTTTACAGCCACAAACACTTTGTTTACTTAATCATTTCCTCCATGTCACCAGCAAGGTTAAGCAGATGTGCCATTGTAGCAGGGCGGTAGGAAAGCCCTGCTTAAATGTTCAGTTTGTTTATTTTTAGAACGGGGGTTTCCCCCTCCGCCCCTGTACTGTGTTATTTTGTGTTTGTATTATGATTTATTTATTGTGTTTATTTATATATGACGGCAGGGCGCTATGTATTTGTTTTTTAAAAACCTTGTGTTAAAGTGTGGTTGTCGGCTAGTGCGTTGTTAAACTAGCCAGCAGTCACATAAATTAATGAACTTGTGCAGATTGTGGCCGAGGGGTAATAGAATAATTACAAAGTAGTTAAATCCCTCGGCCACGGTATTTAAGCCCACAGCTCTCCCTGCTCTGTGTGGGTGTTCAGAAGTGGAGAACGGGGGAGCAAGAGCGAGAGATTAATTTAAAACAGCAAGATATAGGAACAGTGAAGGCAATGGCCCACCTGACCTCTATTTGTATTTTGTGTTTGTGATTTATTTTATTTAAAACCTTTTATTTCGTTCTGTGAGCAAGTGCTTATTTTTGTTTAAATATTTTATTTATTTTTGTGTTCTTTTAATAAACAGCGCCACAGTGTGTCTTTTTGAATTTCAGTACCTACCCCTGTGTTTTTGTTCCGCCTTCTGACCTGAAGTCCCCGCAACGCCATTTCCTGCCACAGCCATGCATGTCAGATAGACAACATTTTAAAAATAAAGTTTCAAATTGGTACTGGATGGTTCAGTGACTTTAGCACCGGGTTGTTACGGTATGGTATGGACATGGTACCAGGTCAGCACTGGTGTGGTAACCTTGGTTCTGGTTCGCAGTCTCCGCAGGTAGTAATGTACAGGGATACCCACCTGTGCAAGCCACTCAGTCAGTACACACACAAGAAGCCTGCTTGTTAGATCGTATTAACAGTCTTCGTAATGGTGATGCTAAAAGCAGTTACCAAGATGGCATCAAGATACTGTGGATGAGACTGCAAGCAATCAACACCCGAAGCGCGTATCTTGTTCCTTTGCAGCGCTGCTGATCCCTGCAGCTGCTCTCACTGTACGTGTACAAAGCACCACATAGCAGACCGGCCTGCGAGCGGTCTTTGTAAAAAGAAACAGCAAACATCGAACAAACATCAAGAGAAGTGTCTGTTAAAACAGTGTGTTATGTGTGTGTGTGTGTTTTTTTTTTTCCTCTGCCAAACTGCTCAAGCCAGTTGACATTTTAAAATCACTACCAATAAAGTTCACAATTTTGATTTGATCTGACTATGTCCACACCGCAACATATGCTCCAAGGGAATCACAATTTCTTTAGCCTGATAACATCAATCCAATCAGAAGTATTGAAATGACATTTCATTATACAGTTCAGATGCTAGAGATGCCATATGATGTCTAAAATGATTTTGGGCACCACATGGACAGGGTTTGGTGGACTCGAAGGTTAATATTTTCTCTCATACCAATGAGACATTGCTGCAAATTAAAAAATTCAGACATGTTTGCTTCCAACTGTACAAAGCTAGGGAATTTTACTACTGCAAAATGCGTCACAAGTAATAAAATAGATTTGTTTTTGTTTGCTCTTGTTGTTCAAAGCACAACAGTTCTCTCAATATCTGAATAACTATCGATATTTAAACAGGAGTACTTACGTTCCACAAAGTACGAGCTGGCAACAATTTTCCAGACAATCTGACCTTTGTGGGACCCATTGACCCCTCGGTTCTTATAGTCCAGAAAGTTTTCAGAAAGCACCTCATCTGCAAAAACAAGATAATGATTTTTATTGTTGTTATTGGGTTCTGTGCAAGAGTTTAGTACAAAGGATTAGCTCATTGGTATCTTACCAGATAACACTCTTTGTAGATCTTGTCAATAGCCATGCATGTTTATTGTCTTTTGGGAATGAAAATACAAATAGCAGTCCTAGTAAATCTTCATACAGTGTATAAGCTGTTAAAAGCTTCAGTGCTTGTTGTCGTACCCACCATGAATTCAGAAATCCATATGCTTCTATTTTTTGTCTTCCTTAATTCAATTAATCTTTTCCCCAAATGATTTATTACACAAACAATATGTTGCCTATAAAATCAGTTGAATGTGCTTTTCACCCCTTCCATTAAAGAATGCATTTAATATTTTATACCACAGTGATTTAAATTGCATTACTAAAAAACAAACATTAATCTTATCATGGTTTACAACTGCTTTCAATAAAAGAGTGGCTAACAAGTTTGTTGAATGCAATTGGCAAAAGATTCATGATGCAAGATTCGCAAGCTCTCGTTAACCTTTATGAAAGACCAACCTGACAGCTTGGATTAATACAGATGCCGTTAGATAACTGCTATGTCAGAGCTCCTCTTGCAGCCATGTTGCACCTATCCATAGATACAGATCTTATTGTGTTTGTTAATGTGTGGCAGTATTCAATGATACAGCAAAGCACGGAGCATTGATCATACTGAGAACAGCAAGCTTTAAGATTATACAGTACCCTCCAAACATCTTCAGATGCCCAGTCCTAATGTGGTACATTCTAGTAATGTAAATCAGTGATTCCCAACTATGGCCCTTGAAGTCTGTTGCAGTCCAGGACTTTCTTCCAATCATGACCTAAAGTAACCCTTAGCCATTCCATTATTTACCACTGTTCTAATCTTGGGAAGGTGAAATACCAGTACAGTTTAAGTCATTAATCCTCTGGCACGCTACAGGTTTTCCAGACAGTAATAGACTTAATAAGCTCACATGTATTGTTCTGTTTGGTTTTACACAGGTGGCGTTCAGGCCCAGTGCAGAAATCGAAAACTTTCCAAAATCTGGATTTACACTTCCGAAATGCCAATACAGTTCCATTAGGCATGTCAATATAGTTTAAGTATGAATTTGTTTATACTTTTTGTGATCGTTTAAATGACAAAATGATAGTTCCCTTTCAATTCGAATGACAACCATTACCGAATGGGAAGAGCCTCTCTGACCGTCAATCTCTGAGCAAATATACAAAAGCTGCCCTATCAGGCTCCTGCTGTGAGGGGGAGGTCCCGCCTACTTCCTGCTGAAGAGGGATGTCCTCACAGTAGCACATCGCCATTTTCTCTCTCGTCTCTCTGAGACAGGTCGTAAATTGTTTCTGCGTTTGCGTTCCGAATATTCTGATTTATTTGGCTTTCCAAATAAATTATAAAATCCATGGTAAACACACTTTTGAGCGTTAGTAACACTGCTCTCGCTATAATTCCCACATCAGTTTTCTGGCTAGAGCTGGTTTTGACCCCTCTTCAGGGATTAGCGAGTGGCCAGGTTTTGTGTAGTTGATACACCGTGTGAGAGCTGTTGTGGTGTTGTAAGGAGACCCCGCAGGCTTGTGCCGTCATCCTCTACATCGATTTAATCGGTCACAGCAACCAACAAAAAAAAAACAAGAACAAAAAAAACAGCTTGAGCCTAGCGCCCCCTTCAATCCTCGGGCTTACCTAGCATGGCTGCGCTTGCCCTAGGCGACCATGCCGATTGAATCGGCTGCACACCCCGGCATCGAACGCAGTTTTTCCCGCCGATTGCAAGGTTGAAAAAACAGCGCTTACCCGGTCCCGACTGACTCAGCCCCGATATAAACATCTTTGGCGCCGCCTACAGCTCGGCCCTGACCATGCCTACCATCGACACCGACCTTGGAACAGGTGCACTCGGCATCAACTGTCTCGGCATCGACAGCGCATTTCTTGGCGCCGTTTCCGGCACCGATAGATTCGGCACCGGTGAACCTCTTTGAGGCCATCTACAGCCTGGTTCCGACCGTGCAACATGTCGGCATCAAAATTGTGAATGTTATTGGTAGTGATTTTAAAATGTCAACTGGCTTGAGCAGTTTGGCAGAGGAAAAAAAAAGCACACATACACACTGTTTTAACAGACGTTTCTCAAGGAGAACAAAGCGACGGAGAGCAGCCCTATCCCCAGCAGAGTCTCTCTCCTCAAGCCATGGAAGAATGAGATCAGTGGTCCAAGAGCCTCCGCAGAGGTCGTCCAGGACCCCCCCTGTTACAGTGACCAGGTAACTCTCCCGCAGAACCGGGTCACCCTCCCCTTCTCCAGCCCCCAGTCTCATTCCCCATCCCCTCTGCCTAAACCACCTAGCCCAGACAAGCTGTCCTTCACGGCATCCAGGTTGGATGTGTCAGACCCAGCCACCTCCGTGGGCAGGCCACAGTGGGGAGCACCCTGCCGCCCTTGCCACACGTGTCACAGAGGGAGGAGTTCCGGGCATTAATGCAGCGGGCAGCTGCAGCCACGGACGTCCCATGGCTGGCAGAACAGGAGGGAAAGGGGAACCGCTTCCTCTAGCAGAGAGGGCCCTCCTGGGGCAACCCAGTGTCTGCACCCTCAGCCTCCAGAACAGTCTGTGCTGCACACTGAAGGATCCCAAGAAGCGGGCCTAGGTGCATTCCCCACCATTGATGACATGGTCGCGGTGCTGGTGCAAGGTTCCACCTTCACAAAGAGGGACAAGGACCCAACATGCCCATCAAAGTCTTGAAGAACAATGGACGCAATGCTAAAGAAGGCATACGCGTCGGCAGCGCTGTTCGTGCAAGCAGAAAAAGCCATGGCCATTCTGGTACTCTACCAGAGCCAGTTGGCGGAGAGGCTGCAGGACAGAGCCACGGAGGCAGACACAGGGGAGCTCCTGGCCTTAAGGTGATGACTGACCTAATGGGAGAGTTAGGTCAGGCAACAGGGAGGTTGCTGGCGGCGATGGTGGCCACTCGCCGGCATTTGTGGCTGACGCAAGCCAAGATCGTAGAGACCGAGAAGGTGGAGCTGCTGGATGCCCCCATTACATCGGGGCAGACTTTTGGGGCAACCATTGATGTGAGCCTTGAGAGGTCCCACAAGGCCACGGAGGTCCCCTCAAACTCTTGCGCATTCCAGCTTACAGTCAGCGCCCAAGGTGGCATGCACAGCCTGATGGGGTAAAAGGATCTGAACATCGCCCTCCACCCCAGAGTAGACAATCAGGCAGAGGCAGGACCAGCGGCAGGAGACCACCGCAGGCCATAGGTAACCAATTCTCTGGCTGGAGACCGAGGCCGGGGCCTAAGAAAGACCCACCCCCTTCCAAACCCCCCCACAACTGGACTGACCAACGGCAACGACCCATGGCAAGGCTGCACCCAGGACTCCTGGGTGCTATCGACTATGAGACATGGATATGCTCTACAACTCCACATGGGATCAGAACACTGTATGCTTGGTAAGTCCAAACGATGCTCTCAGTGGCTTTTACTCCAGGTACTTCCTGGTGCCCAAAAGGGACAGCGGTTAGAGACCAATTATGGACTTCAGGGTCCTCAATTTGTTCTTCAAACAGAGGAAGTTCAACATGTTGACAGCACAGCGTATCCTCCAGTCCGTCCAACTGGTTCACATCGATCGACCTGTAAGACCCCTATTTTCACGTCCCGATCCGTCCTGCACACAGAAAATATCTGCGCTTCGCCTTTCAAGGCAACGCGTACAAATTTGGCCACATGCTGGTGCCCCACACATTTTCAAAGTGCATGGATGCAGCACTGGCTCCACCCAGGCTGCGGGGTCTTCAGATCCTAAACTATCTGGACAATTGGTTGGTTTGTGTGCACTCAAAAGCACGGGCAGAGACGCAAACAAAACAAGTCATAGATCATGTGGAAAAGTTAGGGCTCTCAATATATGAACAGAAGAGCAACTTCGTACTGTCTCAGTCCACAGTGTTCCTGGGGATCAAACTGAACTCTGTGAGCATGCTTGCCTCACTGTCGGAAGACAGGATTTGGTCATTGGAGAAAACACATCTCCCTATTCAGAGAGGACGTTCTCCTACAGGTCAAACTATATGAAAGGGTGTTGGGGCTGATGGCAGCCGCCTCGAGAATCCTTCCACTAGGGCTGCTGAGAATGCGCCCGCTTCAAGCCTGGGTGAATACACTCAAGGTTCACCCGGTCCGAGATCGGTACCGGCTGGTGCGAGTGTCCAGACAATGCCGGAAGACACTGGAGTGGTGGCTCCGTCCCGGCAATCTGCACCTTGGATCTTCCCTCGGATCCCCCCACAGAAGGGAAGTGGTCACTACAGATGCATCCAGCCTGGATTGGGGAGCGGTCTGGAATGGGAGAGGAATAAGAGGTCAGTGGAAGGAACTTTGGCAGCAAGCGCACACAAATGTCCAAGAGCTGCAAGCAATGAGCCTGGCGTAATCACATTTTCGCCAGCAACTAGCGCACAAACATGTGCTGGTCCAGACGGACAACGCCACAGTGGTAGCCTACATATATCACCAAGGCGGCCTGCGCTCACCAGGCCTTCATCACGCAACGCACAGACTCCTGTCCTGGATGCACAGAAATTTGTGTTCCATCAGGGCAATTCACCTCCCCAGTGTGGACAACAACGCAGCAGACCTCCTGTCCAGAGGAGCTCCAGACAGCTTGGAGTGGAGGCTGCATCCTCAAGTGGTGAAACAGATTTGGGAGAGGTTTCGTACTGCACAAGTCGACCTCTTTGCCACAGCCGAATCCACTCATTGCCCCCTATGGTTCTCCATGGAGAGAGACGGGGGGCTCCTGGGAGTAGACGCGCTAGCTCACTCCTGGCCACAGGGGCTCTTGTATGCGTTCCCTCCGCTACCATTAATACCCCTGACACTAGAGAGGATCAGGGTGGAGAAAGTACAGGTTCTGCTGGTTGCACCCAGATGGCCGAGACGCCCCTGGTTTTCTCTCCTCTCCGACATGTTGTCGGATCAGCCGTGGCAGCTCTCGCTGCGCATGGATCTCCTCAGCCAAGCAGAAGGGCTATTATGGCACCCGAACCCAGCCCAGCTCTAACTCAGTGTCTGGTCATTGAACAGAGCCGTCTATTTAGACGAGGTTTGCCAGATGCAGTAGTAGAAACACCTACTCTTTCAAGTTGGATGGGGACTTCAAGTTTGCTGTTGAACAGCAATTTTCCACTATTTGCACATATTCTCAATTGGAATGCAGTCCGGGCTTTGACTGGGCCACTCCAGGACATTGACCTTTTTGTTTTTAAGCCACTCCTGTGTGGCTCTGGCTGTACGTTTGGGGTCATTGTCCTGCTGGAAGATTAATCTTCTCCAAAGTCCCAAGTCTCTTGCAGACTTTAGCAGGTTTTCCTCCAGGATTTCTCTGTACTTTGCTGCATTCACTTTGCCCTCTATCTTCACAAGCTTTCCAGTCCCTGAGGCAGAGAAGCATCCCAATAGCATGATGCTGCCTCTACCATGCTTCACGGTAGGGAAGGTGTTCTCAGGATGATGTGCGGTGTTAGGCTTGCGACAAACATAGTGATTAGCGTTGAGGCCAAATAGCTCTATTTTGGTCTCATCAGATCATAGAATCTTCTTCCACTTGGTCTCAGAGTCTCTGCCATGCCTTCTGGCAAACTCTAGCTGGGATTTGATGTGAGATTTTTTCAACAATGGCTTTCTTTTTGCCACTCTCCCATAAAGGCTAGTTTTGTGAAGCACCCGGCCTATTGTTGCTCAGCCGTGGAAGACTGTAAATCCTTTAGATTTGCCATAGGCCTCTTGGTGGCCTCCCTGACTAGTGCCCGTCTCGATACTCAGTTTTTGAGGACGGCCTGTTCTAGACAGATTCACAGTTGTGCCATATTCTCTCCATTTCTTAATAATGGACTTTACTGTGCTCCAGGGGATATTCAATGTCTTGGAAATGTTCTTATATCCTACCCCTGATTGGTGCTTTTGAAGAACCTTATTCCGGATTTGCTTTGAATGTTCCTTCGTCTTCATGATGTAGTTTTTGTTAGGAAATATACTAACCAACTGTGGGACCTCCCAGAGACAGGTGTATTTAACCTGAAACCATGTGAAACACCTTAATTGCACACATGTGGATGCCATTCAACTAATTATGTAAGTTCTAAAGACAATTGGTTGCACCAGAGCTTACTTAGGCGTGTCATAGCAAAGGGGGTGAATACTTTTGAGAGCCACTGTGTATGTGTGTGTGTGTGTGTGTATATATATATATATATATACACACACACTTTGCAAAAAACTTAGTTAGTGCATCAGTTACGGTTGATATTAAAACGACAAAAGTAGGGAAATGCGATGTTAGGGTTTTTAACCCTAACTCTGCATTCCCTCCCACACCCTTACAAGCAGTAGAAGGGGCAAGGCAACACAAGCAACCAGAGACAGCCATCATCAATTAATACGAACAACATACAACTCTCTGCAGATAACACAAGAAAAAACCATCTGCACTGCATAAGGATGGATCTTTACTGTGTGCTATCTGCCAACATAGTCCTAAAACACTGGAGAATACAGCACAACACATACATCACAACTATGACAGTGAGGCCACCTCTCCGATTAAACTCTATTCTTTTGGTCATCGGTATAACACTGAAAAACTCTTGGTTGATCTGTGTTGTTGGTGCTGCCCTCTCAAACTGACATGACACAGTACATTCCACTCGCCCATGTAAACACAGTTTCATAAGTGTGCCTCATACACTTCCATTTTTGCAGGTGATAATATCATTGTGTCATACATCTGTCGCATGGGTGTCCTGTTCTTAAAGTGATCCCATTCCCCCTGTGAATGCCAATGACGGCCCATCACCCCTTCCTCCCTTGCAAAAAACTGTATTACGCCTTTGATCATCTGCAATTCTGCACAACAGACTGCAATGCTAAGAAATCTCATAGATCTCTCTTACAGCACTGTTGGTAGTCCTCCTGATGCTGTGTCATGGAATTATAAAGTATAACATGGTGTGGCCTTCATCACTGTGCTATATAAACCAGGAGCCAGTATAAGATCTGCTGGAAACAATTTAACAACTGCAGTGCATTAATTAAAGCAATCTACTTAACTGAGTAACTGGTGCCAGAATAAACATAGAATGAGTAAGAACAAATGCAATTAAGGGGATAATTAAGGGCTAGATATTTAAACAACACACTGCTAATTATCTAATTACTGCATTATATTTTTATATTTTCCTGACTCATGTATACTCAAACAGTTACCCTACTGATACACTATATTTTTATAATTTGCTTATTGATTTAATAGCATTGCTATTATTAAAGAAAGGTAAATATAGACGATTGATGAATGCTTGCTTTTGCTTATAATTGACATGTTACATATAAGCTGAACTATTAATTGAATATTAGCCATTGTTAAACCTAACATACTGATTATTTTGACACTAATTGTCTTTCTTACTTTTGTATGGTATTACTTAACTCACTTTGATATAATGTATATGTAGCCGAAAGCCTATATACGTGAAGCAGAAAGCTGACTGGGAATGAACTTGTGCAGTACATAAATAATGTCTTTTAAAGGATATTTTAATGTAATAAATGTAGTTTGTTACATTTCTCAGTTGTTAAAGATAATTCAAAGTTTATTAACATGTCAATGTTCTGCTAACACTATAGAAAAAGTAACAGTGAGTTATTAAAAGTTTCATGAATGTCAGTAAGCAAGTTACGTTTTAGTTTCGTTTAACCCTTTCAGGACCAGGCATTTTTTGGGCTGTAGTTTACTCTCTTCCCATCTTCTCAATTCACAACAAATCTATTTCTTACAATAGCATCTTGGAAATTGTGTCCTTTTTTTCAAAACACTCTGGGGAACAGTATAAAGTACTTCAAAAACCATACAAACTTTTCGCTTTTCTCTCTCTCTCTCTCTCTATATATATATATATATATACACACACACACACACACACACACACACACACAGTATATGTAGTGTTGAAAAAAACATGCACAGATACACTAAAAGGCAACCCTGTTAATATCAGAAAACAAGTTTATATTTAGCTTACTTTCAGCACACTCAAAAAAGCTTCACAACTGGTTTTGAAATGAATAACGTCATTAGAAAAACTGTATGCATTATGTGTATGCATTAAACAAATTGGTAAGCTTGCTGTACAACCATGTGTGTGTACTGGCTGGAACACTCAGTATGACACTCATTATATTATTATTCATAACCCAGCGTTTAAAAGAGACCCGGCATCTATTTACCATATTTCCCTACAGCCCCGTCGCCTATTAGAGACCGACAAGTATTGGAGACCGGCAATTATTTTAAGTTTTATGGTAGGTGAGTGTACCAAAGCTATCACAAAGGCAAGATTGCAGAATGGTTAGAATGCTACAAGACTAAAGGCGAGTGGCTAAGTTGTGCGCTACCATATGGAACCCCAATAACAAGTAGCTAGGGTGAAAAAATTGAGGGAGAAACTCACCTCTATGTCTGTGTTGTAAAGGTCAACTGAGAACCCGCCCTTAGCGCTCTAGTTCCAAAACCAGGGTTTTGAGGATCCACGACATTAAGTCTGTAGAACCTAGTAAAGGTATGGGGAGTTGTCTACACTGCTGCATTGCATCCTCCACAGGCTTGCATTTAAAAAATGCAGGTAAAATCAATTTTCTAATGGGGTGTAGCATATGTATCTGGGAATGAGCATTAATGTTTATTGTATCTGTTTTGTTTTTTTAATACAGTAAAAAAAAAATTTTTAAATTTAAGCATTTTATAGGAAAATAAAATGTAAGCCTAATATTTTAAGGACCCCAACAGCTGTTTTTGATTCCGACTCAGGAACTTCACGAGGACTTTAAAGTTTCTAACCCTGGAGAACATTTTCAATCTGCTATCTGAACAAAAGACATTTTATTGATGAACAATACATGTAACAGACAACTACAAATCACTGAACATGAGCATACTATTCTGTATTGTAAAGAACTTAACAAAATTAACTAAAAAAAGCTCTTGTAGAATTAAATACCAAGAAATGGCAACATTCACAGCAACACTCACCTACGAGATACATTCCAATCCAGTCTCCGGCATCTACCTCTTCTTTAATGTCCCAGCAAATTACAATGTTCTGAGACTGCCCAATGGCATAGTAAGAATTGCTGACCATCAGCGTTGAGCGGCTATCTGAGGTAACCAGGTCTGTGTCACTATTAGATCTTGGCATGGTGATGGCTTCATGGGTTTGATTCCGGACATCAACATTATGAAACTGCTCAGGGTTGTAGCTATATCGCATTGGCTCTTTACATCGACGTCTGTTCTGAGAAGTCCTGGATGGTGATGCCATTGCTGCCAGGCCTAGAAACCTGTTTTGGTACAAGTTCTGAAACAAAAAAGGGAAAATTACTGTTAATTTTTAAAAACAGGATGGAGTTTGAAAGTGATCATAGCAGAATGTTGAATAATGAGTGTGAAGAGATAAGATGTAAAACTCACACTTTAACTGGGGTTTGTTTGGAATAGGGATGCCACAGTATTTCACCTCAAAACTGACTCAATAACATTTGTTTAGAGCATGTAGCTACAGTGGCTTGCGAAAGTATTGACCCCCCCTTGGCATTTTTCCTATTTTGTTGCCTTACAACCTGGAATTAAAATGGATTTTTATTTGGATTTCATGTAATGGACATACACAAAATAGTCCAAATTGTTGAAGTGAAATGAAGCCTCTAAATAAGATCTGGTGCAACCAATTGCCTTCAGAAGTCACATAATTAGTTAAATAAAGTCCACCTGTGTGCAATCTAAGTGTCACATGATCTCAGTATATATACACCTGTCATGAATGGACCCAGAGTCTGCAACACCACTAAGCAAGCAGCACCATGAAGACCAAGGAGCTCTCCAAACAGGTCAGGGACAAAGTTATGGAGAAGTACAGATCAGGGTTGGGTTATAAAAAAAATATCCGAAACTTTGAACATCCCACGGAGCACCATTAAAGCCATTATTAAAAAATGGAAAGAATATGGCACCACAACAAACCTGGCAAGAGAGGGCCACCCACCAAAACTCACGGACCAGGCAAGGAGGGCATTAATCAGAGAGGCAACAAAGAGACCAAAGATAACGCTGAAGGAGCTGCAAAGCTCCACAACGGAGATTGGAGTATCTGTCCATAGGACCACTTTAAGCCGCACACTCCACAGAGCTGGGCTTTACGGAAGAGTGGCCAGAAAAAAGCCATTGCTTAAAGAAAAAAATAAGCAAACACGTTTGGTGTTCGCCAAAAGGCATGTGGGAGACTCCCCAAACATATGGAAGAACGTACTCTGGTCAGATGAGACTAAAATTGAGCTTTTTGGCCATCAAGGAAAACGCTATGTCTGGCGCAAACCCAACACCTGTCATCACTCCGAGAACACCATCCCCACAGTGAAGCATGGTGGTGGCAGCATCATGCTGTGGGGATGTTTTTCATCGGCAGGGACTGGGAAACTGGTCAGAATTGAAGGAATGATGGATGGCGCTAAATACAGGGAAATTCTTGAGGGAAACCTGTTTCAGTCTTCCAGAGATTTGAGACTGGGACGGAGGTTCACCTTCCAGAAGGACAATGACCCTAAGCATACTGTTAAAGCAACACTCGAGTGGTTTAAGGGGAAACATTTAAATGTCTTGGAATGGCCTAGTCAAAGCCCAGACCTCAATCCAATTGAGAATCTGTGGTATGACTTAAAGATTGCTGTACACCAGCAGAACCCATCTCCTTGAAGGAGCTGGAGCAGTTTTGCCTTGAAGAATGGGCAAAAATCCCAGTGGCTAGATGTGCCAAGCTTATAGATACATACCCCAAGAGACTTGCAGCTGTAATTGCTGCAAAAGGTGGCTCTACAAAGTATTGACTTTGGGGGGGGGGGTGAATACTTATGCACGCTCAAGTTTTCTGTTTTTTTGTCTTATTTCTTGTTTGTTTCACAATAAAAAATATTTTGCATCTTCAAAGTGGTAGGCATGTTGTGTAAATCAAATGATACAAACCCCCTAAAAATCTATTTTAATTCCAGGTTGTAAGGCAACAAAATAGGAAAAATGCCAAGGGGGGTCAATACTTTCGCAAGCCACTGTATACCAGACTGTTAGCCTCGAATTTTGCAGCTCAGCTCTGCTATTTCGGGTTGCCTGTTAACAAATTAGTTGTGGCCAGTAGCGTAACCTTGGTTTCAAAATTTCAGAGAACAGGTACTGTAGCTGGAGATAGTAATAATATTAAAAACAAATGTTCATTGCATTCAGATTGGCACCTTTTCTGTCATGAACTCCTTCGGAGGAGGAGAGTATTTCTCTATGACAAAAAGAAAATATTTGTATAGTATTGAGAACATGGACATTGGAAATCGTAATGCATTGTGCGCAAATGCTGCCTCAGTTGATTGCCATTGCCATGAGTAAGCATATGTACTGGTACGAAGAATTGAAAGCAGACATAAAAATATTATATATAAGGTCAATTTATGGCTAATCACCCATGGGGGGTGCGGAGAGCCAGTAAGGGGGGCATGACTATGACTAAAGGGGCAGTTCTGGAAAATTTTTTTTTTTAAAGGATAGAACATTTTAAATAAATACATAAAAATGACAGCTAATTAGTCCAAGTTCTTACCTTTTCAAAGATTCATTGACAATCACTCTAGGACTTAGAAATTATGTGTGAAACTGCAGTGAACAGAGCCGAAATGGCGGCTTCCATGATAGGTCACTGTGTCAGCGACAGCCCTGTCACTAGTTTGTGGATTGAATGTGTGCCTTTGGGAAAACAGCTGCAACGCACAATAGGAGACGCGTTGCTAAGTGACCAGTTGAGCAGTGGGCTTGTCCGGTGCTGAGCTGTTTGTGAGGTTCTGATTGGCTGGGGACGTGCCCGGGAAAGCTGCGCAGAGCTCAAAAACGTCTCCGCCACAGCTCAGGGTTACGGCAAGGCTATTGTTAAACAGACAAGTGCTGAGGGAAAGCTTGCTTGTTTATATCAAGGAGGAGAGCGTCCGCTGCGCAGGACAACTACTACAGAACCCTTCAACTGCAAGATGGTGCCTGTGAAGGCTGCTCAGCCAGGACCGCCACAACCACCTGGAGTTGCTGGGAGGTCAGGACTTTGGGAGCAACAGTAATAGGTTAGGTTATGGGATGTTGATCTCAAACAAATATAGAGAGGGTTACCGTAGTGTAGTAGGTTCTTGGAGCGGGACGTCTCGTTTAGTGAGACTAGCGCTCGCCTTGTGTGGCAAACTTTTGTTTTTAGCTTTGTTTTCTTTTCTGTATTAAATCAGACACTAGGGCTACCGTTGGTGACACTACTTGTGTGTTATTAAATCTGTGCATCTGTGCGGCATGTCAACACCCAATGCTCTGTTTGCCCCATTATTATCCAGTGATAGCCCACACACAACAAAACCCCATGTTACAGATGCCAAGTGTAAAAAAAAAAAAAAAAAAAAAAAAAAAAAAAAAAAAAAGCAACAGTATTTTAGTGTTTTTTTTTTTTCCTGGATTTAACGTAAATCGCTTATTTCTTTTCCTAGATTTAACCAAAAAATAAAATAAAATGTTAACAAACACATTCTTAAAAGTTTTGAAATGCGTACATTATTTTTTTGGTATTGTATGCAGAGCTGGCGGGGAAGCGGAGAGATTGGCTCTCAGAGTGTGCTCTGCAGCATACAATGCCAAATCCAATGAGTCAACGGGCGGGGTTCATTTGCATGTTAAGCTTCAGATTTAGCTGGCTATAATTTTTTTTGTGAAAAAACAGATTTATTTTTTCAGATTTAATTGCTGATGTTTTTCAATTTTATCTGTTGGGTAAATGCTGAATGTTAAAAAAAAAAAAAAAAAAAAAAAAAAAAAAGATTTATAGACTCAACATTTAATAATTATATCTGTAAGTCTGTAATCTAACTTAACTTTTTGTTAACATTATGTATTTAGCTAAATCTGGACTAAAAATATGCAATTTACATTTAAAATTTTATTAAATCCGAGATGGTCGCACTACATTAGGCTCCTGTCTGTTACCCCCTACTTTAGTTAATTTTATAAGTGATTTGCTTAACTGCATTTACTACATTGTCTAATCCCTTTATACTGATGGCAGCACACAAAAAGAATTCAGCGTCCCCTTTAAAAACTCCAAAGGGCGAACGTTTCAAATCCTGCGCTATGCCTGATGATCTGTCTCCGATGATAGATCAAGAAATCGCTACTCAAAGAGATTTGATGCGCAGTATGGTTTCTGACATGTTATCAGAGGCTTTGGAAACAGTGCTAGGCCCCTTCAAGGATTACATCGCTGAAAATGGAACCATGTTTCGATCACATAAGGAGGATCTCAAAGCCCATGTTAAAACTATAGAGAAGGTGACTGCTAAAGTGAATACTTTGCAAGGCAACGTGCTCCAAATTAAAAAAAAATAAAAATGACAATAACCACTGTCTTATTCAGATTGATAAATTCCAATCTAAAATTAACTGACCTGGAAGACAGATCCCATTGTAACAATATTAGACTGGTAAAATTACCATCAGGCCTTGAAGATGATGACCCCATCGGATATCCTAATAACAATGCTACCTCGCTGGATCCCAGCTCTCGCTTCGATTTCCACAGCTAATATTAAAGTTGACAGAGCCCATCAAGTCTATGTGAGTCCCTCAAACAGCTCATATAGGCTCTGCACCATGTTGTTCAGGGTTCTACGATATGGTGATCACCAGACTATACTTCAGGGGACCTGGAAAGTGCAACCAATCCTTGCAGGGGGCAGTTGCTTGGGCTTCTACACTGACTACAGTCCAGTAACCCAGAGCAGGAAGGACTTTATGGAGGTTAGAGCCAAACTTCAGCAGATGGGCATGGAATCCTTCTTAATTTACCTGGCAGTCTTGAAGGTCTCTTATATGGGTGAGAAGTCTTCTTTTGATTCCCCTGGAGAAGTGGAGAACTTTCTGTCTGGATTGCTTTCCTTGGCACTGGTGACATCTGCTAGAAGGTCTATCCGATTTCAACCTACTGTCTCTGAGAAAGACTATGCAGGGCATGTAACTTTCCTTCAGATTCTCTCACTGTGCTCAGGGTGTTTTGATAATGGCGAATATTAAGGTATTGTCCCTTAATGTTAGAGGGTTGAATTCGCCACATAAATGTGCACAGGTCCTGGATCTCCTGCGCAGGAAAAATGTTGATGTAGTGCGACTACAGGAGACCCATTTAATATCCAAGGATACACTCTGACTTCAAAATAATCGTTATAAATGAATTGTTGCTTCTGGGGATGGCTCATGAACAAAGGGACTGTTAATACTGATGAAACAAAATATAAAGTTAACAATTGAGAGAGTCAGCTCTGATCAAACTAGAAGACTGACTTTCTGCTGTGCCACAATTCAAGGTAAAAATGTGGCGTTTCTTAGTATATATGCGCCCACCATATTCAACCCTGTATTCCAATTACGGTCCCTCTCTGTAATATTTACCCACAACAGTTTCAGAGAATTGAAGGTCAGTGGGTGTCCCAGAAATTCGGTAGTGGATGTCAGTGTCAGCCCAACCCTACAAGTGTGCTTCAGCTCACCAGATGCATGTCTATTAGGGTGCCCTGTTGCGCAATGAGGCGAAACATCCCTAAACAGAGAGATTGCCAGAGCTAATGCCTTGCTTCCTGTGATCACCAGGAAAGATCACCAATATTGTGCAAAGCCAGGACATGAACTCAGGGACCCATTATTTCTGTAATATTAATAGCATGATAACAACTTTCAGAAAAACTGTATGTAGCATAATGACCTTAAAAAACACTGTAGTCTGCTTACAAAGCTACATTCCATCACAAACAGCTATGATTTTTGAATGGAATGGGATGGATGATTTTATAATTTAGAAGAAAGACTGACCTTAACACTGCACAGGTGCAGCAGCATAATGGCACGTCAATTGAAAGCACATCAATTCCTGAGAAAGAGTTAATCAAATTACTCCAACACAGCTTAGAGACAGTCTGACACAGTATTAACAAATACAGCTCACATTGGCGCACATAGTGGGACATCATAAAACAGAATATCATAAAAATGATGTCTTGTAAAAAAGGGATAATCTTCATTAAAGGGATTGTAAGAAATAATAAAATTCCATAACCCTGATTTGTTGTGCACTACTATTAGCTAAACAGGATCTAAAGAAACAAATGTTATACCACACTATTGTCATTTTGAAACATGGTATCTGGTACTAATTTAAGGAAAATATGTTTCTATTTCCTCAATTTCTATGCCTGATTCTCAGGAAATCTGTTAAATTTGCACTTCCTGGGTCATTTCACCCGAGTCTCTTCTTGATCAAAACATCTAACAGAGTGAAAGCATGTCAGCAGGTCTATTTTAGTTAGTGTAGTACCAGATATCATGTTTTAAAATAGTAACACATATTTACCATAACACATTATTACATTTGCATATTGGAGACAAACAAAATGATTGGAAATACAAAAGGCAAGATCTATGGATTTATTTATCACTGTGACATGATTAGTATTATATTATTCCCAATATAGGCTAGCAGAGTATTTGTGCGTAACAGAAATTACATAGTTAAAATAAACTAATCAGTAAATAAACTAATATATTTTATATTAGAGGTTTTAAGCAGACAAAACAGCAGAACACTTATGTGGCATTGAGAACCAGAATAAATCTCACAGGCTAATCATCCACATTACTTTAAAATATATCTTTAATTAAAAAGTAGTGTTTGTAACAAACTTGTCAACTTATTGACATAAACTAACTAAATAAGAAATAGTTTTGAAGCCCAGGTGTTAAATCTGGACGAAGAAAACAACGGTGAATCAATATGGGTCAAAATAATGGACAAAAGTTCAAAGGGCATAATAACAGGAGCATGGTGTAGACCTCCATATTCAGACGCCAAGCAAAATAATCTGTTATACAATGACATTACAAATGCATGTAGCAAAGGAGAAGCCATACTAATGGGGGATTTCAACTTCCCCCATATAAAATGGGAAAACCCGGTGGGGAGCACGAAAGACGAAATAGAAATGGTGGAAATGACAAATGACTGCTTCCTAATGCAATTTGTCAAGGCACCGACTAGTGGGGAGGCATACCTTGATTTAGTCTTTTCAAATAACAAAGACAGAATAACTAAAATAGAGGTCACAGAACCATTGGCAAACTCAGACCACATGGTCTCATTTGAAGTGCTTTTTAAAGCCCCAAAAGTAACGACTAAAGCTAAGGTTTACAATTCTACAAAGGCAAACTATGAAGGTATGAAACATTGACTAACAGAAGTAGATTGGACTAAAATAAAGAAAGCATTCACAGAAAAAAGGGATGGCTGTTTTTTTTTTTAAATGTAGTACTAGAGGCGCAAAGCAATTACATCCCCAAAAATGGTATAATAGATCAATTAAAAAAATATTCAGAGAAAAAAGACACTTCATAAAGCGTATAAAGGGAACCAAAAACAAAGTACACAGAAAGAGTACTTGGAACTGCAAATGCAAGTCAAAAAGGAAGTTAGAAAGGCCAAGAGAGAGATAGAAATGAACACTGCTAAGGGGGCTAAAACCAATTCCAAAATGTTTTTCCAACATTATAACAACAAGAGGACATTCAAAGAGGAGGTTAAATGTCTAAAAGATACAAATGGCAAAATCATAGACGAAGAGTTAAAAGTAGCAAATATATTAAACGATTACTGCAACAGTTTCTTGACACAGGGCTTGTACCGACAGACTGGAGAATTGCAAACGTAATACAAGAACACAAAACAAACCAAACCAGGTAACTAGAGACCAATAAGCCTATCTTGTATTATATGAAAACTTACGGAAACTATAATAAGATCCAAAATAGAAAATTACCCATATGGTAACAATATCCTGGGACACAGTCAACATGGTTTTAGGAAAGTGCGATTGTGTCTAACTAACCTGCTAGATTTTTTTTTTGAGGATGCAACATCAACAAACAACAATTGCAAAGCATATGACATGGTTTATTTAGATTTCCAGAAAACTTTTGACAAAGTCCCACATAAAAGATTAATTCTCAAACTGAACGCGAGTGTGTGTGTGTGTGTGTGTGTGTGTGTGTGTGTGTGTGTGTGTGTGTGTGTGTACATATATATATATATATATATATATATATATATATATATATATATATATATATATATATATATATTAGTCACGGATATTAGTGATTTTAAAATAATTTAAAAATTTTTTTTTCATTTATCTATAAATCCTACCCCACAACTTCCAAGTGAAACAAATATTCTAGAAATTTGCAGAAAATTAAATTTAAAAAATAAAAACTAAAATAGCTTGGTTGGATAAGTGCCCACCCCCTTGTAATAGCAATCCTAAATTAGCTCAGGTGTAACCAATCGCCTTCAAAATCACACACCAAGTTAAGTGGTCTTCAACGGTGTTAAATTGCAGTGATTCACATAATTTAAGGATAAATTCATCAGTTCCTGTAGGTTCCCTCTGCCGGGTAGTGCATTTGAAAGCAAAGGCTCAACCATGAGCACCAAGGACCTTTCAAAAGAACTCTGGGACAAAGTTGTTGAAAGGTACAGATCAGGGGATAGGTATAACAAATATACCAAAGGCCTTGAATATCCCTTGGAGCATGGTCAAGACAATTATTAACCCCTTGCGGTCCGCAGGTTACAGACTGGTCCAGGCTGACATGATAAAAAGGGAAAGGTCAGCTTGTTGGGACCTCTTCAAGAAGTTGTAGTAACTTTTCTGTATTTCGGTCCTTAGAGCAGATTCCAACAAGAAAACAGAGGAGAGTATTTCACCTCTTTTTGGTAACTTGGAATGGCTCGCTTTCTGACCCATAGGAGGCGAATGAAAAACCAAAAATTCCCCCGGGCAAGTGCGTGCGAGCAATATCGGGTCGTCGACGTGGTGCGTCACTATTCGTCTGTATTTGTTTCCTCCATCAACGAAGGTGTAGGTCGCGCGTTTCTATAGTTGTAAACGTCTCGAAAATAGTCTCTCCATTTTTTCTATCAGTATGCACGTCTATAAAGAGGTATGTGAAAAATACAGCTCACCGGATGGGGCTTGGCTGGAGATGAAGTACTGATGTCGCTTAGCATTGCAATGCCAAGAAGGAAGAAGGAAGCCATTATCCAATTAAAAATTTGTGGCATTACTTGAAGATTGCTGTCCATCAACGCTCCCCAAGGAACTTGACAGAGCTTGAACAGCTTTGTAAAGAAGAATGGTCAAATATTGTCAAATGTAGGTGTGCAAAGTTGGTGGAGACCTATCCCAACAGACTCAGAGCTGTAATTGCTGTCAAAGGTACTTCCACCAAGTATTACCTCAGGGGGGTGGAGACTTATAAAATTATGATCTTTCCATTTTGTATTTTTAATATATAATCTTTTTCTCAATAAAAACTTTTTCCCTTTATGGTGTCGAGATAAGTGGAAAAAATCCTCATTTAAATGTATGAAACTCTGAGGCACTGACACTACAGAATGTGAAAAAAAGTTCAAGGGGGTGTAGACTTCCTACATCCCATATCCGTATAGGCACTATCTATAATATATATATATAATATAATATATATATATATATATATATATATATATATATATATACTCCTGTAGTGTAGTACAGTGTAGGTGCATTATTAAACAACGTTGGCCTTCCTTGGCTGCAAACATTTGTGATACCTGTAAACATGCGTAGCAGTCTATGGCAGGGATAGGGTTCAATCCTGTTACACTGTAATTAAATTTGTGCTTTAGACTGCAGCTCTGAGTCTCTAATTCCTGCCGGTAACATCTTGGGCCACAGCGCTATCCTGTCACATGTGACCTAGATACTAAGAACAGGACTGCAGTTTGAAAAAAATAATGGAAGACTGGTATGACCAGCAGTGGCGGTTGGAGGAGGAAGGGGCTCCATGGTGCAGAGCTTGAGGAGTCGGACGAGGAATGGCTCAGACGGAAGGTCTAGTCCTAGCAGCCCACCGATCCAAGAGGAAGAGGAGGAGCTGCCTGTGCGAAGGCTGCAGAAGACGGAACTGTCTGCCCCAAAACGAAGGGAAGGAATGGCCATTACCGGAGGTGAGAGAAAAGCTGGTGTCATCTCTAGGAGGGAGGTGCTGCCTGCCCAAGAGCCAAAGGGGGAGGAGCTGCTGTTGTCTCCAGAGCTGGAAGGGAAGGAGCTTCTGCCATCTCCAGAGCAAAAGGGTGAGGGTTGCAAAAGGAGGAGGGGAAGAGGAGTGGCCTCTGTCATTTTCAGTGCAAAAGAGGGAGGAGACGTTGTCGTCACCAGAGGCAGACGGGGAGGAGCTTCCACCAGCTCCAGAGTCACAGGGCTGTGGTTGCTGGGCCTAACTTCCGGCTCGCTGCATCACCAGGCAAAGTCAGTCGCCTCCACTCCCCCTGGTGGCCCAGACGTTGCTCCATGGTCGTCGGCGCTCGCACCTCCACCAGCTGCTGCATTCGCCTGGTCACCAGCCTGCTCTCCCGACACCCCGTCCATGTCACCTGGGTCCCCTGTTGCCAGTCCTCGGCCTCCGGGGGGAAGCACCAGAGTCGGGACCAATATGGGAGGGGGTTGGTGTTTTAAGGGGGGAGGTATCTGGTTGCAGCCATGTGTGCTGCGCACATGAGATGAGATATGTGGCAGGGATGGGGTTAAGTCCTATCCCTGCCAACAATCACAGGTGGCCATACTGTTGTTAGACTAAACCTTTTGGTTTGGCCCTTGTGTCTTTCTTTGTTTTGTGTTAACGTGCGATTTGCACTTTAGACTGAAGCTTCTGTCTGTGAGTCTCTAATTCTTGTCCTTAACATCTTGGGCCACACAGTATTTAAAATTATCATATTCAAAATGGGCTTAAAAAAGATAAGAAGTGTGGCTTGACCAGAATAACCAGAAATAGTACCAACACATTTTGTATTATGTATCACTTGGCTGAGAAGAAAACCTGCAGCCTAAAACCAATGCAGAAAAAAAAGAAAGAATAAGTATCCTTTAAAAAATTTAAAATGTGTATATTAATTTGAAAGTTAACTACCAGTATGTTTTTCTTACTGGATATTTCCTATAGATATAACATGTTTACAGAAGCTCCATTTTATATGTTTGTGACCGACAGCAAAAACTGCACAAACTGCAACAAATATTCGGTAGACGTTAAAAGTCCCCATGTGAAACTAGGGCCTAACTGGCCAATCAATTTAAGTGAGACCAATTGCGACAGGGTTAAAAAGAATCTTGTCCCTGGAGGTTAGGTGGTTCCCCAGTTCTCCTCCAGTGATAAGAACTGAAGAACCTTGTCCCTTCCAACTATATACATTTACATGTAGATTCCATATGGCTTCTGCCCTGCCAGTTCCCTAAAAGTAGGTATCCATTCATCGTTTTTTCAACTGTTTTTAATATCATCATTGTCTTTGACTTTTCTAAATTTGTCACAGCTTTATTCATTCTTTGCGTAGGAACATTTTTATTAAAACCAAAGTAATATGTGTCCAAATCAAGTAAAACACCATGATGTTACAAATTACATATGTTATGCCACAAACTCATGAATAAATAATTTTACACTCTTTTTATTCTTATAATGTGAGCATATTACAGAAAACAGTGAGTGGTTGACCACACCTTTAAGCTGTTGTTTTGTTAGTTTTTATTTTATCTGAATTTTTTTTTTTTATTAATGTGCACTGTTTTATTGCAATGCACATCATGATTTAAAAGAAATGTACAGGACTAAAAACGGCTTTTTTTCAGCACTTTTGTTTAGCAGACAAATCACTCCAAGGATAGACTATTCAGAAATAAATCCACAGACTGGAGACCAATGTTCTAAGCAAATACCATCTCTAGAACCAATTCAATCACTCAAAAAGCTTTTAGACATGGTCATGCATAGAATGCACCAATGTATTGCATATTGCAGATAAACTGTGTCATTATATCAAACTACAATGTAGGGCAGTGTGGCAAAGTGGCTGTTAATAGTTAACAGGTGCAGAGGTGATGCAGTGCAGGAATAATCACAAGCAGACAATTATAATCCAGTTTAGAAAATCGTGCTTAATTTTCTATTCAGCGACCAAACAAGAAAGCCCCCTGCGATACACACCAATGTGTAAAGCACGGGGGTAAATAATGTTATGTAATAACAATTTTAAACAGTGAGTGAAGTGCAGTGTTGATCCGGTTTAGTGCTGGCCCAAGGCGACAGCTCCGGACACATGCTTAGTCATCTAGTGATATACAAACACAGACAGACAGTTACTTAAACAGACACGAACAAACAAACAAAACACTCACAAATATTTCAAGTATGCTTTTTTCTGCATCTCACACAGTCCTTCCAGTTTATAACCACAAACCACGGCCCCTTTATGCTGTCATGCATGACCCCTTGGCAAACGATTGCAGCTGCTACTTCATTTACCCTCCAGGTCAATACGTTCCTGCAACAGAGTCTAGCCTTCATCCAGGCTGGCCGACTTCCCGACCCAGGAAATGAACTGTCCGGCCAGCCTGCCCATACTTTCCCTTTCGCTTCTTTGTGCCCTCACAGGGCGGGAGGGAGATTTCCAACCAGAACTCATTATATTTCCATCACAGGCAGCCACAGGGAAGTTGAATGTCTATGCTCTGTTTAAGTTTCCATGCTCTATTTTCAGTTGTGCAAAATTGGCCACCCATGTATGACACATAGTTTGACAGTTTATATTTAGTATTGTAAGGTCAAATCAAAAAAAAAAAGTATGTTTCTGGTTACAGTACATGGCATCAAAAATTAGGGTAGGTAGATGTATTGTACTGCAAGTTGTAAAACACTTATTTAGTTCCTGGTCAAGAAAGACTTGTACTGCCTCAGCTATATCACATTTGAAGCAGTACAGCATCACATAAAACCCATAATCTATTTTTTATAATTCCAAATTATTATAGGGCGTGTTTAGGGAAAAGAAAGGCAGGAGATTATGGTGAGAATTCTCCCATCCAGTTCAGCAATATTATTAAAATAAATAATATTTTAAGAGGCAGCAAAGACAGATCAAATACAGTGACTAAGCAACTATTCATATTTATAATGGGATTTTACAACTGATTCTGAATGTTGCAGTTTGTGTGCACTTCATTCTGTCATACTAGAATTATTCTTGCATCCTCATACTTTTCCAATCTAAGTACTTGCCTGTTAATATAGCAACATTTGAGTGCAAAACAATAGGGCACACAGAGTGCATTCAGATGCATCGCATTGCAACAGTTCATGAGATGGTTTACTGTTAGCCATTCTAGTCAACGAACCTGGTTGTTATTGCAGCGCAGTGGTGACAAAGCATATCAATAACCCAGCAATGGGCTCCTCAAGAGCTCATCTTTCAACTACAAATGAAGAGGCACTCCACTGAACGACATGGTTTATACCTTCATTACTTTAGTTTTTACACCTTGCTGGAATTTCAAGGTAATGAAATGTCATAAGACTTGACTCTACTGTATACTGTTTACAATGGCACCACCAACAACATGCTTTTACTGTTTGTTCTATTACATATTAGTATTTTTTATTCTACTAGTCTCAAATTTAATGGGGTCACAGACACAGCCCCTTGCAGCAACAGGTCCTAAAATAAACCGATCTGTGCCCTTGTGACTGACCTAAAGCAACCCAATAACAAAACAAAATCTTCAGATTCAGTTTAGCAGTGGCTCAACTTCTAGCCAACCCAGTCCCCTGCAGACATGTTCAGTCACTTTTACATCCATTGTATGCATAGAAAAGTTTGACAGACACTCTGATATGCAGAATAACTTGTGCTGAAAAGTTTCCTAACAAAGTCTGACTTGCTTCACCCTTTATGTGAGTTTTTCAAGAAAAGTTTAAAAAATGTAATTATGTTAGAAATACAGAGCTATCCAATTCATGTTGTTGGAAAATCTCAAAATAAATTCAGTTGGAAAAGAAAGAAATCCAAGTGAACTTGAGTACAATGAGAACTGAAATGTTTGCAGTCGTAGTAGGTATTGTTATAGGTATCAGTGGCTATTGTTATAGGTATCAGTGGCTATTGTTATAGGTATCAGTGGCTATTGTTATAGGTATCAGTGGCTATTGTTATAGGTATCAGTGGCTATTGTTATAGGTATATAGTCTTGGAACTAGTAGCAGAAAGCCTTTGACAAGCATGAAACAGAAACAACGAATGAAAAAGAAAATCCCTTCACAAAATGTATTATTACCTTGTGCAACTGAACATTTTTCATTCTGGGGGTCAGCTATAAAAAAATGGCTGAGTTAACATATGTCGTTTTTGACACGTGAAGTACTGATGCCCCTGCACTATTCCAGTCAACAGTGACAGCAAGATTGCCCAGTTCTCTATTCCAAATAGCGGTCACTGGAAGGGAATCATTATTATGAAAAGTGAAGAGATTCTAAACAGAGGAAACAATACCTTTTCAGGGGTGTTTCAAACAAAAAAAACAAACTACTGGGTGAGTGGGCAGGGCAGTATCCCATGGGACACCATAAGCACAAAGAGCTGAAAGGAGTGAACAAGCCTCTATGAGGTCCTGGAATGTGTGTAGGCCCTTATCCTAAATATCAAGAATATGAATATTTTTTGAGGACCAGGGTGGGTATGTAAGTGGTTGAGAATCTGACAGCAGGAGCGAATTGTTCCAAACAGGGGAGAGTTTGTGGAAGTCAAGAGATATACTTAGGAATGTCCATGCTTTCCTCCATATATCTATTGTATTTACAATGATGGGACCCATACAAAGAGAGATGGCACGTTGTTTGTGGCCACAGAACTGGAGGTCTTGAAGTCAGATTGGTTTAACTCAGGATTCTTCGATGGGACACCTAGAGACCAAAGTCTCTGGGTTCAGCCAGGTCTTAAGTGTTCTTAATTGGAAGGCCCAATAATATAACTTAAAGTTAGGCAATGCTAAGTCAGCAGGCTTTTTGGGACATTGCAATTAAGTCCTTCCAAGTATTTTGGGGGAAGAGATATAGGGAGCGTGGAGAACAAAAAACTGAGACGAGGGAGAGCATTCATTTTTATTACTATCATGTACTATATTCTACCATGGAGTGTGAGTTGTAGGGGAGACCATCTAGTCCAATCAGATTTAATCTTGGTTAAAACACCTAAAAAATTGTCTTTGCAAATCTGTTGGATATCAGGATATATCTTAATTCCTAGATATGTGAAGCCAGCAGTCTGAGGTTAGAGAGGGATAAGAGTTTTTATGAACAGTTGATGAACAGTTTTCAATGGAGAGTTCACAGGCAATAAAACGGATTTAGACTTGTTTATTTTATAACCGGAGATTGAACAGCTTGAGTGCTTGAGGAAGCGATTTTGAGATGAACATCAGTATATCGTCAGCACAAAGGGAAACATGGTGTTTACATGTTTGTGGATGGGACTTATGTCAGTACTTTGTCTGATGGCCTGAGCAAGAGGCTCCAATGAGATGGCAAACAATAAATGGTAGAGAGGGCACCCTTGCCATGTTCCTCTTTCAAGTGGAAACTGAGAGGATATAACAGAACCCAGTTTGAACACATGCCGTAGGATTACTGTACAGAGTACAATTTATATTGATATATGAATGGCCAAAACCAAAACGCTCTAAAACTGCCCACAGTTCCATTCCAGGTGGTCAAAGATCTTCTCTGCATCCAGAGAAAGCACAGCACAATGTGGCCTGGTGTGGGGCTGATTCAGTGATATGAATAAGGCGGTGTATATTATTGGATGCCAGGCGCCCCTTTATGAAACCAGTCTGACCAGGATGTACTAATTTACCTATGTGGGATTCAAGCCTTCTGGTCAGAAATTTAGCGAATAATTTAATAGAGGTCTGTACCTGGAGCTTTTGGAGTGGGTCTTTTATTTTGATAAGGAGTGAAATCAGAGCTGACTTCTGATCTCTATGAAAAGAGCCAATTTGTAACAAATAATTGATGGAATCTAGTAATAAGGGTCCGATTTGATCTCATACTGTCAATAATTCAGGGAGTGTAGTGTGCAAGGTATATTTGTATTTGGACTAGTTTAAATTGTAATAATAAAATACTGTGTTTTGAACTCAAGTCGTGTAGAACCCGACCTTCTAAGCCATTGGATTTATGTTTTTGCATGGCAGGTCCTGTAAAGTGAGAGGTAATTCTGCTTGTTCTACCATAAGAGTGGGCAGCTCTAGTGTATAGTAGCCTCAGAGTGATAAAGTTGAGAATAGAAGCTTTTTAAAACTATATTGATCTGGTTGGGGTGGGAAAAAATGATGCCACTAGAGTCATTAATTGCATTTACAGAGGCCATGCTTTCAGACTGTGAGTCTTAGAGCCAATAGTCTACTGGGCCTTTCTGCATGTTTGTAGAACTGCCTAGATCTAAGCAGTTCTAGACACATTTTTATGAACAGCTTTTAAAGCAGCATGCTGTCTGGCCCTGGTTTCCAAGCAATCGTTTTTGTGCTCCATCTCCAACCACAGTACGTTAGTCTATAATTGAGAGATATGTTTGTTATGTTTTCTATTTATATTGGAAGCAAAGGAAGTGCGCTCTCGCTAATGAATCACTTAGTAACTTCCCATAAGGAATTTGGATTTACATCCGATTTGGAATTATGAAATCTTTTAGCCCTGTAGACAAATGTTTTAAAAAATCGTCATTCTGTAATAAATAGGTTTTGAAGCGCCACCTTGTGGCCCAGGTTGCATTCAGGGTAAAATTTAATGAATACATAATGGTTGCATGGTCTGAGATCAGTATTGGTAAAACATCGGTAGAATAAATTTAAATATATTTGGAGAAATAAACACGTAGTCAATGTGGGAGTATGTTTTGTGTCTGCGAGAGAAAATCTTTGACTCTGAGTTACTGATTCGCCACGGATCCCATAGATTCAATTCTTGTGAGAATTTCTGAAGAGATCTGGATGCAGAAGATAAAGAGGTGGCTGTACTATGAGGCAAGCCCAATAGGGGATCAAACGGTGCATTAAAGTCTCCCCCTATCAGGAGTGAGCTATGCAGTGCGACAGAGAGCTTGAGTCTAACTTGTTCAAGGAATTCCAGGTCAGAAACATTAGGCGCGTACACCAAGGCCAGAGATAATTTGATACTATTTAAAACAATAGTGACAAAACAGAATCTACCCTCGGAGTCATCCCTGTGTCCTTCAATGGTAATATTTCGTTTCCTTTCAGCTAAAATAATAACCTGTTTCATCTTAGTTGAGGCACATGAGTGGGAAATAATTTAAAAAATGTTAATTTTTAAATCAATGTAGATCACCAGATCTTGGGTGAGTTTCCTGTATGAGAGCAATAGCTAAAGGTTTGCAGTTTCTTGACAGGAGTATTAAGGGTAGAAATTTTGTCATCTGTCTCCTGAAGTCTAGACTTAACGAGTTGCCTTAACTTTGTTAGTAAGCTCAGATAATGCATTCTTAAACTCTTGTACAGCTTTGGCAAAAAAAACTTTGAGTGTTAGTAACTGAGAGTCAGACAATACCAAAGCAGTATCTGCACGTGGTTAAGGGTCCAGGATGAGTTGCTTTTTGATTTTTTTCCACTTGGTCTTGCTCGTGGGAGAAGGGGTCTGTGAGCCCAAATCCAACGCCAGTCTTTTCTCTGGTGTTTCTATGTATATATAAAAGCAATGTATATATATATATAAAAGTTTTTCCATCTTAGAAGAGCTCAACCAGAAGTTTAGGGACCTCCCTCTTGATCAAAGGAATGACCTCCTTCTGAAAAGTATACACTGTCGACGTGGAGTGCTGCATTTCATTACTGATCACTGCAACACTCATGTCCTTCAGTTCACTATCCCAACAGAAGTAGAACACAAATGTGTGGAGTGTTGCCTGAGAATTGTCCCAATTAAATCTCTAGATCTAACCCCAAACAATGCAAAATTGAAGAATAACTCCAGTTCGGTTAGGACTATGTGATACCTTAGCATCACCAAAGTGGTCCTAAGCAATGCTCTAATGCATGACAAATGCAACTTCAAAAATCTGCCAAAAATAAATGGACACCAAAATGTTTTGCTTGATTCTTGTAGATCTCATCAACATCCATCTAAAAATATCTTTGTGCGATTTTTTGGAGCCTCTCCACGCAAGTTATTTTGGCCTAAACTTGTTAGAAAGCCAAAAATTCTAATTTCAGTTAATGACCAGTGGGGGGGAGGGGGGCTTGAAACCAAAAATGTTTCACAAAATTTGGAAGAGTGGTCCCTGAGGTTCTAGAGCAATACTAATATTTTAGGAGCCGCAACCCCTACATGGTAAAGGGTTGGGCTGAAGTTTGACTAAAACTCCTCATGTAACCCTCGTCTGGCAACTTGCCAAAAGTGAGTTAGGTGCTCCTGATATTTTGTTCTTGAAAGTCCTATTCATTCAACAAGGTGCTACACAAGATGGTAGCGTCTAAGTTGAGCCCAGGGTGATTTTTGTAGTCAGGGTCACTGTGGCAGGGAGATTGCCCTGCTCAATAGGGAATTAGTGTTGGTGTAATTTGTATGTGGGAATGGGTTTATTGTGTTTCTTTTCAGAGTTGATTTGTTTGATTAAATTATTGTTTACAGACAGGCATTCAGTTGAGACTTGCTGCCTGCTAGGTTTGGTTGAGAGTTGGGATGCACCGAATCCAGGTTTTTGGGATTCGGCCAAATACCGAATCTATCTCAAAAGATTCGGCCGAATACTGAATCTACAAAATCTGTCAAGAAAACTGACAGAAACTGTTGAATGAAAAACAGACTGGCAGCTACTTACAAGGGACAAGCACAATCGATAGTTTTGAGCCTTTTAATTCATAGTATTTTTTATTACTGAATGGAAATATATCCCTGTATAAGATTTCCGTTTGAAACTTACACAGTTTACCGCTAGCCCCCTCCCCCCACAACAGAAACGTCAAAATACAGAATAGTTTACTTTACCTTTACAAGAAAGGAAAGCTGCATCTTTGCCACAAACCCACTAGCAGGATCAGCAGCTGTGTGACTTTTTAGTGCATGCGCCACCAGTATTAGGGAGTTGACAGCTGCGACAGAGTTCATTAAACGTGTTCTTGCTATTAAATATAACAGTTACATTCAATACCAGATTTGTGTATTTTATTTAAATAAGAACTGCACACATTGGAGGGATGTATTAAAATGAATGTGTGTCTGGGCGGATATAGGATTCGGTTCACTGAATCCTAAGTATTCAGCCGAATCCGAACCCTACTCAAAAAGTTGGTATTGGGGTTGAATCCGAATCCTGGATTCGGTGCATCCCTAGTTGAGAGGAAGTGTAGCAAGTGACTGGCTGTGCTGGTCCTCAATCAGCAGGTGGGCGGGTCTTGACCAAATGTCCGTCGGCATATAAACATCCATTGGAGATCGCTCTGGGCAAATGCAACGCCATGCTATAGAGGGGAGCTGCATGTATTCGGGAGGAGGTCCCCTCTGCAGAAATGACAGCTACACAACCCTGAAGCTGCAAGCGGTGCTTGTGAAGGCATTGCCCAGCCAAGGCTGTATGAAGCAGCAGGAGTCATCGTATGAGTACTGGCTCATCAGCAGGTTAGTTTAGGGGATAGTGATCCCATGTAATGTATAGCAAGGGTTACGTAGTGTAGCCGGTTCCTGGAGCGGGATGCCTCGTTTATAAGTCTAGCGCTCGCCTTCTGTGCACCTTTATTTGTAGTTTTTGTACTGTTTTTTATTTTGCCTTTTGTACTGCTTGCTGTATGTGTCCTCTGTGCGTTACCATGGCTGGTAACGTCACATGACCACCTTTATTTACTTTTTCGTGTTAATAAATCCTGTGTGCCTGTGCTGGTGTTTTCAACACCACCTCCACTGTGTCTGTCATGCATAATCAGCGGCTACCCACACATGTGCCCCGAGCACTCTGTCACAGTCCCTTTTTCACTTTAGGTTGACCTTTACTAGGTCACAGTTCAAAGGGGAAATACAAATAAAAAAAATGATTAGCCTTTCTGAACTCAGCGGGCAAGAAAACCGCCAGGTGAATGTTTCTAGCAAAATCTGAGACGGTCGTGAAACGCTCTGGTTGAGCTGGTATAAAATGACCCTATAAACTTGAATCAACTGCTGCAGTTGTGCTCACCGGTGTGCAATATAAAGGACATGTTTTCTCTCTTTGAGGAATTCAGTCACCACCAACAAAGGTGCACAAACTTCAGACTTTTCAGACTTGACAGAAATTAGATTACACTAAATATATTACTGCACTTCTTTATTGAAGTACAGGATATTACACACATATTTATTGGAAACAACCAGCAGTTCTATTTAAATGCTTCAAAAGAAATCACTGAAAAACTTTTCCTTACTTATCAAAAGTTGCCACTTGGATTTCTATTAGGTGAAATTATAAAAGGAATTGATTAATACTCAATTATAATTAATGTGTAGTGACAAAACATTTTGCACCCTTCAGGCTAGGGATATTATCTTCTAATATCTGTAAAAGTCAATGACAAATTCTTTTCTTTTTTTTTTTTTTTTTTTTTTTTTACTATATACTAGTTGCATTTTCTGTTGTGTTTGCTTTAAAAAGCAGTAAACAATGGTCAGTTGCCTGATAGTTGATGTCAATGAAATTCAGATTAGGAGTCAGAGGTTTTTGAGATGAAACAGTAAGAAAAGTATTAGAGAAAAAAGTTTGCACGCACATTTCACCAGTCATGGAATAAATGGTAATATCTTACCGTATTTGCTTTTTATGTAACTTTGGTTGGTATTTACTATAAAGTCTGTACTTGATCTGGTAACTCGCTTCCCAAACCTGAAGAAGCACCAGCAACTTCACATATATGTACAGATAATTTTTTAGCAGCTAGGGTTGCATTTTTGATAAGCAGAAGTAAATAGGGAACCCAGAACGTCTGTGTTGATCTCCTGTTTATTTAATCGCAAACAGACTGAACTATTTTACTTCTTGCCAGTCCTGCGTGGGTCTGACTTTTACAACTTGCTTCTGACCCGATCCGTCTTCTTACCAGCGACCCGACATGCTTTAATGAGACCTGCAACCCGACCTGAACCCGCAAGTGTTTGCTCTTTACTTACTACCTGCGTCGACTGACTCTCTCACGATCCACCATTCTCCACAGATTGAGTTTATACAATAGGCTATACAGCGTGGTAGGTCTAGTGGTCTGGGTATATTTCAACATAATACATATTAACTATCTCTACTTACTATACTATAAAATACATGTCTATTCCTTTCGTGTCACCAGTTGAAAGGGAGATACACTTGTGCTTTCGCAGAGATGATGTACCAGTTTTGTGCCTGTTGTACACAAAAACATGACAGGTTTTACAAGCAACAAATCCAGTCGCTTGTTCATTACTTTCATTCACTATGATGCCAAAAGAATTCCACACTTCTGATTTACCTCTCAAATTATTATCCAATACATGATATAAACCCTGCACTATCTTTTGTTTCACCTCGTCCACAGACATTTTTTATATCACCAAGAAGATGTGATAAAAGGATCTTGCGACCCGTAAAACAAGAGGCAAAACAAACCGAGAACACTGCTTAGTTAGCTGAGTCCTACCTAATCGCCTCCTGTTTTGGTGCAAGAAATACATTTACCTTCTAATACATTATTGGGGAAAGGGTTACAGACGAGTACATTGAAAGGACAGAAAATGTTTCAAATTCGGACCAGAGCCTGACCCAAAAATGAAATTTTTTAACCTCACACACGGACCACAAACCGCGAAAAAGTTCACATTCCGACCCGAACCTGACCGGCTTTGTGGGTCACTCGTGGGTACCCGACCCGATGGAGGACTCTACCTCTTGCTACTGTAATTTCAAAACTAGTAAATCGGTGAAAAGCCAAACATGTTGTGATGCATATTTCTCACTTCTATTAACTGTACAATTTCTGGAAGACACAGACGTGGTTTTCTGCCTTGTATACATGCAAATAAAACTTAATTCAGATATTCAGATATTTGTCCCAGAACTAAAAATGATTTTATAAACATGCCAAAGCCGTACTTTAGTTTATTGATAGGAGCAGAAAATAACACTATTTTACCAGGGCAGTTCCTTAAGTAGGGCACATATATTGAGAGAGGTTACAAAGCCGGTTTCAGATGGACAGAATCTCAGGAGACAATGCAAAGCACTTATCCTTCCATGGCTGTCATGTATAATTATTCACAATCCTTTGGGGAAAAAGGGAAACCCTATTCATATTGTTCTGCACATAATTTCTACTGAGCCTTTTTAGCTGTAAATTAACGTTATAGTGTCATGCAGTACAATCATTGGGTTTCAGTGTTTATGTTGTTTTAGCAGTTCCCATCTATAATTTAAACATACATGAAAAACGACATTGCATTTTATCTACTACAAATTAAACAACTTGCAATCACAATAGCCATATACACATACAGGTAGCTCCCAGATAAAATGCAGGTGTTATTTTAATGGGCATCAACCTGATATAGTGGATGCACCTGTACACACACATAACACGCTTAATTTGTAACATTTACTGAATGGATTAATTCATTCAACCCAAAATACCATTTATTTACTTACTATGCTAAACTGTACTTGGGCATATTATACTGTACATTAACAAAACTATGAATATCACAGGTAGCCCAAGAATTTAATACATACTTAACAGAGCAAAGGTCATCATGGACACTACTGAAGAAACAAACCTAAACCATATGTAAGACCACTAGATATATGAAGAGGGTAGAACAGCAGAAACGGCAACACAATTATTTACTAAATATTTAGGCCAGCAAAGCCAGCTTCAGAAAGCTCATTCTGGTATTTCATTACATTTTTAAACTGTAACCACAGCATGACAGGAACTTTACTCATTTACAAGTGACTCACTGTAAATGCTCAGCATTGACATTTAGTGTCAATGTCCTCACCTTATGTTTGTGTCATCAAAATTAAAATGTCCCCAGAGCTAACGTTGAACCGACAGAGCTGGCAGTTCACAGAATTTACATGACACTCATCCTGTTTATTTCTTCCATAGATGTCATTAAATAGGCTGTATGGTTAAAAACACAGCACATTACTTTCCCTTGCTTTCTGTTTTGTTGTATGTATTCCTGCAATATCGTTTTCTTCAATCCATCAGAAAAAATTCACACCGCCTCTCACAATGTTCAGCATTTCGATTGCTTGCTCCAGCACAGGTTCAGAGGAGCGGGAAAAGGTTTATGAATATGCATAACAAGCCCCATATAATGGCAACAACTAAATACATCTTTTATTCTAGTGGATTAGGGTGGAATAAGAACCAGTAATATACCTTAATTGAGAACTCCATATGCTAAGCAACACAACAGCGTTTAGACAGGCAGCAGATTTCACTGCCAACATCTTATGCGCATTTTCAGTACAAACATAAACATTATATGGCTGATGTTGCATCTTTGCTGTAACCGGACTTGGGTCTAAAGCAGTTGCTGTGATTATATGCAGCTTGTCCTGCATATTTATAAACCTGTTTCCACCCCTCTGAACCTGTGCCAAAGTGAGCATGTGTGTTGACAAGAGAGCAGATACAGCTGAAGGAAATGTACAGCATTCCATTTCCTGGATGCATGCTCTTAAAATGTATAGGTCAAACAAGCACACGACGATCTCTCAAGAGGTTAATGCATTGTCTTGCTCCCTATTGATCATTCAGACAGTTCCAGTTTCCTCAACCAAATCCCCTGAAATGCAAGAATGAGTGTGCACTAGCTTCAGCAGATCTTAGCAGGAAAAATCTAGTTACTCATAAAGAACCTGTATAAAATAAAGGATGCAGGAACAGTTCGATGTACATCAATAATACAACCTTGGACTTGCTTTTTGCAATAAAGTGCGAGACACAGAGACAGTTATATTGAAATAATTCAGCCACATTACAGTACATGGAAAATCTGGGATAGTGAAAGGGGGTTCCTGACTGTGGAAGAGCTTGACATGGAATACATTTCTCTGTTCACTGAGGTGAAAAGTACTGTAAAAGAGACTGCCGTTTGCTTCATACAGTATATATTTTCTCCCATGGTACTGGTGTTTTCCATAGTTCACTTTGGTGCACCATGTTTTTTAACATCCATTACCTACCTTTCTGGGCTTTACAGTGTTTACTTATGGTTTTCCAGTTTCACTATGCTTTATTACACTTTGCTTTTACTATGGGAAAGTTATATGTTTTAACTGCAATACACACAGAAAGAAAATAATGTATTAACTGTTTTCTTTACTGACCTTGTTGTCTACTCAAAAACATACAAAGCCGCAACTGTAATTGTATTATAAAAAATCACAGATGATCCTTGCATTCTCACACAGCTTGTTTACATGGGCTCTGACAGAGCGCTGCAGTTGATTTAAATGTGCCTGACAGTCAGCCTCAGCCCTCCCCTCTCACACCTTCCCTTAAAAGAAGTTTGTAAAAAAGGTGACACTATTAAAATGTGCAAATACAATGATACAAACTGGTACAAACTGTACCCAGTTATTTTATCTGTGATTGTCGCTCCACTTTAGAAAGTCTAATTACATTCCCTTACTGCAGCAATTCCCCACAACAGCCCAGGAGAACTGAAGGCTGGTCCTCTTATCCCACAATCAGCCAAATGCCTTGAGAGGAACTTATCAGCAAGTTATCAGAGAGGACAAAGGCCAATCCTGCAGGTGTCCACTTGAGCTAACCAGGTGTCTGGCCAGCAGGGTCAGCTGTTTCAGGAAGAGAAGAACCTGCTGGTTTTGTCACCCTAGCTTATGGGAGCGCCAGGGATATACTCCCTCTGGAATTCCCAGTCAAAAAACAATGACATCACTCAGTCAAGATGCAAATCTCCCCTCGCTGTATAACTCATGCTGCACGCTACCGACTGTGCTTTTACCAGATGAGCCATTTGGGTCCCAATCTGTTACTTTTCTAGGGCTGTGTTTGATGGTTCAAATGTTCGTTCGTTAGCTAGGAATTCAAAAATAGTTTTAAACCTTCGAAGGTTTGTCAGGTGACATTCACACACTTTATGTATTTTTTTCTTGTTGTTTTTTGTTTTTTTATTTCTGTTAACAGAAACCATCTGACAATGTGTGAATACTATAAATCACACATTAAATGTCACTAACATGCACAGAGAATTCAATCTTATGATTTCTATAATACATATTACTTAAACAGAAGTTGTTGTATTGCAATCCACTACCAAATCGTTATACGTAGCAACTCTATATGGCACCGCTGCCACGTGGAGCAAGATATATGCCAAATCACTGGGGGGTACCTATAGTGGTTGTAGTGCTTCAGTAAAATATGTACTGAATACCTAGTATATAAGACAGTATAAGAGAAGTGCTATGGTAGAATATGTTTGAAACATTCAAAATACACAATAATACTAATACTTTTAATTTCTAAAACTGAGCATCGTTTATCTCTCCCCCCTCCAGCTCATGTTATCCAGAGGCAAATCTTTAATTTTTTTAATTCGCCATCTCAACAGCAAAGTGCTGTATAACGTAAGCTGTATTGAAAGAAATGTCTCAAACCCTCTCTGCTGTTTGGGTATTTTTTTGTTAAATGTCCAGAAGACCAAAAAAAAAGGTGAATGCAAACTGTGCAAGCGACTGTTGATGTATCATGGAGGCACATTCAGTCTCCAGGGTTACTTGACAAGTGTAAGTTCATATTATTTTTATTTTTACTTTTACTAATAGTAAAATGTGACTGTGTTTGATAACCTGCTTAGAACAGTGACTGTTAAATAAAGCTCTGCTGCAGCTGGTGCTTCTGCAATGCAAGCTTACTGTATATATTGCTAACAGCATGAATTACGTGTAAATAAATCATGTTTGTTTTTATTTAAATTATAAAACATGATTACTGTTCTACGTATTTTTGAGCTAAATGTGAATGTTTTATTTCATTTATATGGAATACCCATAAGATAACAGAATTTTCAATCAAATATAAACAAGTAGCTATGGTGAAGCTATGGTAAATTATGCAAACGATTACCATCAAAGGTTCAAACCTTCCTTTGGTAATGTGTTCCGAACCTTCGAAAGTCAAAAGGTGTCCTTTGTTGCAGCCCTATACTTTTCTTTTTTTTAATTTTAATTGTTTTATTTAGTGTGCTCAATTATTTTACCCCTATTTTAATCCTCCAATCCCACAGCCGAGCCAGCTTACTCTTTTACACCTAGGAATACAACGGCAGATGTCAGCATGCTACCGACCTCTCGCGGATGAAGGTCAGTCCTGCAAGTGTCCACATTTGAGCTCACCGGGCTGAAAACAGTCCCTGACGGTTATGCCTCCCTAACCCACGGGAGCACCACAGCCAATGTGACACTCCCTTCAGAATCCTCAGCGATGACTTTTGTTATCCTTTGTAGAGCTGTTTATTATCCTTGGGGTGGGACCTGGAACCAACATTGTTTTTTTTGAGAATAAGTCTCCAATAACTTTGTCAAATAAAGACCTGGTTCGTGATGTGTGACACAACTGACTCCAAAAAAAATGTCACCCCCTACCTACTATATACACTTTAAGTTTCAATAAAAAAAATAAAATAAAAAAAAAAACTGATTGAACAGACAAACACAATCTGATTCCTTTTGGTGCCAACACTAATCTATAAAGAGCTATGTACACACAGGCCTACGAGACTAGAAAGTTACCTTGGCTATTAAGGCTGACATTTTGTCAGCATTTGACACCATCAGTGATAGATCTGTTTTTAAATCATAACTAGATATGCTCTTAGAAGCATGTGAAGTACATTATGCACTGTAGTCTAAATACAGTCCCCACATTAATATTAATATGAATATTGCCAAGGATATTCTCCTAATACATTTGATCTTATTCTCATCATGGTTGCCCGTGTGTTTTCTGAGAAGTTAAAAGCCTGAGGCACTACAGTATGCATGCAAGTGAGTTGTGCCTCTTCTGCCACAAATCCAGAAAAGGAATAGAATGCAGCAAGCTTCCAGATCACAAAATAATGCATCCACCACTTTGAATAAAATCTTCTAAAGTGTAACAAACTTGGCAGACATTCAAAATATTTGTTTACCTGACTGATTAAATACATTGCATTTACATTTTGCAACTTTGCAAATATTTCAACATTAATTCATTGCAGTTTTGTTTTAGATATTATATGCTTGAATAGGATTGCAAAAAAAAAAAAAAAAAAAAAAAAAAAAGATATTATAAAATAGGAAGCATTGTGTGAATTGTGAAACACCTGAAGAACCTGGTTTATTTGGATGAATTACCAGGTCAGCTGAATGTTTTATAGCCTACTACAATTACCTTGTGTGAAATAATTTTATTAGTGTTGTTTATTTCACATTAGGTCTTTGCATTATACAACTCTCAAATACATAATGTATACACAACTTTGAGAAAAGTCATAAAATTTAAAGAAAGAATATTTGTGTTATCTAATCTATAGCTCAGCAGTGCTAGCCTATGGAAAAAAAAAACAATTGTGATGTACATGTACAAAAATGGGGAACAAATCAAAATTCAGTACTTTAAAATTGCATTATATTGGGCAGATGGAAACATAGCTAGTGAGTTACTGAACAATAACATTACATATTGAGATCTTTGTTAATGCATGGGGGTGTTCAAACATGTCCTTCTATGTCTGGGAGCCAAGGGAAATGACAGCAACCATATGGTTTGAATTTCTCCTAAGAAGTTTAATGTGTTCACTGAGTAATTCCTTTCAAATTAATTATTTATTATTTAACCAGGAGGATAACCACTGAGATATACATATCAATCAATCGCAAACAAATGACAATCGAATAAAAAAGTACAAACACAGCACCAGTGTTATATATAGTTACAATTGATTTTAACAGATCATGGACTCTTTGCTTAAAACTGGTCCATCTAGGTAAAGATACAAGTCTCAGGACAGTGAGTTCTGAAAATTGGGACACTTGCTGTACTTTGTTTCTACTTTAAAGTATGATCAATGTACTACATATTATCTAAAACTGTTTTGAAAAAAATGAAATTCTCATTTGTAGAAATTGGCACCAAAGTCAGCAACATGGCTAAACTGATATGCTTACATTTAAAAATCTTATAAAAATGCAATTCTAGAGGTTGTTATGCAATTAAACCAACCTGGTGATAAACTTCTGTATAAGCTTTAAATTACCAATAATCCAAAATTAAAAATAAACTTTAAATTAGATATAAATGCATTTGAATTTGAAAAACATCATGTGCCACAAAATTGTCAACGGTTTACGATTTTCACCAATTTAAGTAAGGCATTTAAGAAGACGGGTATAATCTTGGGGTCCTGCCTTCCTGCAGACAGTATGAAGGTGAAACACGAACACTTTCCGAACCATTTTTAAGTTCAAAACTCTATATATATTATATATATATTATATATATATATATATATATATATATATATATATATATGGCAGGGATTCATATAGATATCTATGTAAACCATGTTTTAGAACTTCTAAACCCACATACCAAATGTGGAAAATGTGTTTACCCTTATATGGTGTGTATTGTAAATTAGAGCCAGGTGCAGGGTATTTAAAGAAAGCAGCCAGTCTGTTCGGCGCTGCTGGTGTGTGAGGAGCCCAGTTGATGGTGATTTCAATCAATTAAAAAAAAAAAAAAAAAAAAAGGTAGTGTGAGAAAGCCTTTTTGTGTGTTCTGTTTTGTCAGTGTGTGTTACAGGTAAATAGCTTAGCTGTCCTGTGTTAGTTAGGTTCCTGCGTGTGGTAGTTAGTGTGCAAGTGAGAGCTTGGTGTTTATTTTGTGTTTTTGTTTATTTTGTTTGTGTATTAAACATAGCACGCAAGTGCTGGAAAAATCAATTTCTGAGTCCTGGGTCCTACTTTTAAAGGGGCAACGAACCTTGAGAGTTGCAGGATCTATTACTATATATATATATATATATATATATATATATATATATATATATATATATATATATATATATATATATATATATATATATATGTGTGTGTGTGTGTGTGTGTAATGTAGGTGGTATTAATAACCATAACTTGGCACATGACCTGAATTTATTTAATATTCAGTGTACAGAAAAAATGAAAGGTTATCTGGATATTTTGACCTGGAATTACAGCAATGTGGAATCTTTCCTGCAATCAGCATTTTTTGGCAGAAAACTTAAAAAATGTCAACTTGATCACAGTTCATTATGCAAATCTGTGTGAACAAGTTGACCTATTCCAACTTCTCTTAATTAAGCCATATAAGTTATTAAGGAATTAATCTTGCAGGTGGATTTACATTTATTTATGCAATTAGGACTAGTACATGAAATATTAGTAAGTGTAACGCAACAGTGGGGTGAAGGGAGGTGAGGGAAGTATGTTTTGGGGAGCTTCAAGAGAGGTGAAGAAACAGTTTACTGTTCCTGAGGCCTTAAATATTTCTGGAGGGGAAGCAGAAGGGTAGCCTAAGAGTTTAAGGAGCACTCAATTAACTCCTCAAATCTTGTGTTGTGGATATACAATGCAATTGTGTAGGTATGCCAACTGGTAGACATCCCCACATCCCCAAAAAAGTTTAAATTATGTTTTTTTTTTTTTTTTTTTTTTTTTATAATTATATTGTTTTTGAAGGAAGTACAACAAATAATAAATACATCAATTCAGTAAAAAAGAAGACACAGAACGATAAAGATGGGCAAAAATCAAAGCTTATCCTATCAGAAAAGCAGCACAAGAAAGCAAGAACGATGGAGAAATGATATGTTAGAAGGAAAGATAAAGAAGCCTGTCCCACCTAGGAAAGTCAGAACTAAGCGTCAATATTGAAAACTAAAACAACAAGAATCAAGCAACACCTCGGGTATCAACACCAGATGCTTTGGATGTGCACCATCAAAACAAAAAACTCCAGGAAAAAAAATAACTAAACATAAAAATAAACATAAAATGGAAAACTTGAGATAAGAAACAAATGTGACCATCTCATCAACATCAACTAAGACAGCATCTCAACTCTCCAACATCATAAACTAAGACAGTATCTCAACTCCCCAACATCATAAACTAAGAGAACATCTCAACTCTCCAACATCAACTAAGAGACCATCTCAACTCTCCATCATCAACTAAAAGACCATCTCAAGTCTCCAACATCATCAACTAAGACAGCATCTCAACTCTCCAACATCACCAACTAAGACAGCATCTCAACTCTCCAACATCATAAACTAAGAGAGAACATCTCAACTCTCCAACATCAGAAACTAAGAGAGCATCTCAACTCTCCAACATCAGAAACTAAGAGAGAATCTCAACTCTCCAAAATCAACTAAGAGAGCATCTCGACTCTTCACCATAACCTAAAAGATCAACTCAGCTCTCCAACATCAACTAACTTGATGGCGGTATTGTCAACTTGGTCATATGATTAAATTGTAAAATAAAACCAAAAATACTAAAAAATGTAACTGTTCATTATGATGTTTTTTTCCACTATACTAAAGATCATAAGAAGTACAGTTAATATATTTTCATCTTTGAAAAATATTAATAGTTTTGTAAAATCTAACACCAGAAATAACAATGTATTGTACTCATATCAATTCAATTCTAAACATTTTTAGACAGAATTGAGAAATTTACTATTTTTGCAATCATTAATAAGATCAACATTTATTTAAAGTCACTATGAAATTGGTTTGCACTTAAAAACAATTATGATATTTTTGAATAAATTTATGTGTGATCAAGTTGACATTTCTCAATGGTTTATAATGTTAAATCATGTTGCCATAGCAACACAAATTTTGTAGGAGCGCTACAAATTTGGTTACATTCTGGTAGTAGAATGTTTTAGTGCCAAAAACTAGACATTACATTGAAATTGAAAATAAAAAGTCCTAGTGCCTAATAGGCCGTTTCTGAAATCACTGAAGAAACACACAAATAGGGGGCTTGAACAACAAAATCTCTCTGCCAAGATTAGTTTACTGCACAACTTGTTCCAGCTATATAGTGTGAATGCAGGTAGGGTTCACAATATAGTTTCCGGGCCACGTCAAATAAACCTATGTAGCAATAACTGTGCATTGTTTTCAGGCTTCTGTTGTTCCTGTTGCAGTGCCATTGAGCGATACATGATTAATTAAACATGACAGAAACTTACAAAAACATAGAACACAATTTTCTAGATGCTATGTTGCCTCAGCTTGCAAACTGCTGCCTCATAGTTATGTTTCAAACTCCATACAAAGACATGCCATAGACCAAATTATACAATACAGCGATACTGAAGAACTAGGAGATTAAAGACAACACTTTTAAGTTTCAATTCAATTTTTTACACATTTAAACTTGATTGTAGTGTATTTAACAGAACACACATTACATTACAGAGCAGACACATAAGCTAGTTACCGAGACACAATTAAACAACTGGACATCTGGTATACTACAGTAGGCTATCCTACTACTATTGTGTTTTGGCTAATGGTATATTATATTATATTACATTATATTATATTACATTAAGCAACACAAATATATAAGGAACAAATCCAGAAACACTGTCTACAGTATGTAGGAATTAGTCTTATTCATTAGGCATTTACATTTGGAAATGCTTAAGATTTTTCTAGAAAGAAATACATGTATTGCTATTTACTGCAAGCCTGCTGTGGTTTATTTTTAGGTAGGATGTCTTAGCAAAACAAAACATAATAGCAGATCAAGCTGCAGTACGATTTCACTGGATTTGTGAAGTGCATGTCTGGTTCATAGTCAATCACTTTTGGTTGTTTGAAACTTAAGTTTTAATCAGTTTTATGGAAGAAAAAAAAACAGATTTACATACCAGATTTAGCAGACACATTTTCCTATTCTTTAACAGTATCACTTTTGAAAAATATATACACTTACTGTATTTAAGCAAGTGGGGATTTAGCAAATCTAGAATAAAATATATGTGTACTGCACATATTGAAATGGTAGATAAATTATGGGAAAAAAAATGGTTTAGCTCAACAGTAAGTTCTATAAAAACATCTGAATGCATGGAATATACATTTACAGAGTACTGATAAACACTGACATCATCTGTTTGTTTTAGAATGTGCTTTAATGAAAAGAAAACCATGTTTGTTTTTTGTCATCATGAGGTTGCCGGTATTAATGAGCACCTTAAATACAAGAATTCTGTTCTATCCCTATTCTACAACTTACATTTCCAACAGGTACAGTATTCCTGAAATCTCTTCTTCATCACATTTAAATGAGGCAAGTGGAAATAAGCAAGACTTAAAGCAGGGTATATAGGTATAGCGTCAGTTTAACTAGTATAGGAGGTTGCGATGGTGTCTGAACAAATTACAATATGAAAAAATAAACATAATATTCCTATAGCAGGGAGTAGGACTCCCATATTACCAAACTATTAAGACAGGGTCTACACATAAATATGGTACATATTTATTCTCCAAATCTAAGCTTCAATTAGCTTTTATTTTTTCATAATTTCAAGAAACATAAAACAGCAACAGAAGCCCACATGGGAGGATTCCATATTGAATTTCAGAAGATCAAAAACAATCCTATAAGGGAGAAAGAGATGTAATACAAAGTTCAGGGGAATGATGATAGTCCCTTCTTGCTGAAAAAAAATTAATATAAAAAGCAATTTCCCAGCTAAGACCAGGAGCTACGATAACTCAAATCCTGATATGAACGAATCAACTGGTCACCTGCTATGTGACATCAAAAGGGCTTCGCTTTAGATTTGTGTGATTTCTGTCTCTTTCAGAATGGTTCTCTGTCTTACTGAATTATCAGCAACACCATTAATGCGCTGATGAACAATGCAGTCCCTTCTGTATTGGATGTAGCTGGGGAATAGGAGTAAGGGCAGGGTGGGGTTGTGCTGTGGGGGCTCCAGCCTCCATTTATTCCATCAGTGGACAGTGCAGTCCACAAAAGCTGCACTTGCTGAAGGCAGCAGAAAAGCACTACTGCAGTTCCCAGCATTACTTTATATTATACTGCTGTTTCACGTATAGTACTTAAGATGGGAATTGTATTTTATTATTCTACAATGGTTCTAACATTAACATACATTAAATACATGTTATCTATGACGTTTATATATATATATATATATATATATATATATATATATATATATATATATATATATATATATGTGTGTGTGTGTGTGTGTGTGTGTGTGTGTGTTGTGTGCGCTGTGTGCGCGCGCGCTGTGTGCGAGTGAACATATCTGTAAATATTATAGCCCGACTCATCATTGCATTTTTGTATGAACCATTTAAAGATACCAAGATGGGCAATTTCTGCAACAGGATTAGAGGTATCAAAAGCATAGTACAAAGACAAAAATATAGGATAACCGAGTCATAAAAATTATGTAGTTTATGGCTGACGGACGTATGAATACCTGTATTATAAAATCCAACTTCCACATAAACACACAAAGAACTGAATATTGCGCTTGCCGCAGCTGTAGCTGGTGCCATCGCTACACTGCACTACGGATGTATTCCCATTCACATTTAGTATTAATATAAATATATATCCATAGGTAAAGCACATTACCTGGAACAATATCACCTGTGTGTGAATCATACTCCACTGGCCATCTTATATCCCAAACGTGACTCTCATGGCTAGGTGTAGTAACTCCGCACAAAGCCCATAGTCACTGACGCACCATATTCCTGCACAAACAACAGATCCTAATATAGTATTGCGCTGCACACAACATTCCCCTTTTTCATCCTTCTGCCTCTTTCTGGGTACAAGACAGCTACAGCCAATCGCAATCAATTTCTTTGCATAATTTGTTTCTCTGGTTCCTCCTCTTTAGTGCTGCCAATCATGCCGTTTTCACTGTCACACACAGAAGTGCAGAGAGATGGGTCATGTTTGCAGCGATGTACCTTTGTCTCTCCAAGGAGAGCTGGTGTTTAATTCCCATCGATGTACGACAATTATTTATTCAACTACTGGTCACATTTAACTGTTTTGCCAAAACAGAATTAATGTAAAAACGTTTTTATTAATTGTCTGCTAAAACAAAGTGCACATTAGTTGTCCCCAATGACTGCATTCTTGTTTGTTTTTTTCATTAAAAAATATCCAACAGCAAAAACAAAAACTGAAGTGATCATTACAATAATATTATGCAAAGAGATAAAAACAAACAAACAAAAATACTGCCTGAGTCAATACATGTGCAATTAAATGAGTGAAAGATGTGTCATTATGTTACAAATTAGATACTTAAAAAAAAAATGCTCAGACATGTACAGTGTGCAGGATAATACTGCAACATGGAGGTAAATGAAGCAATCCAGGCAGGTGTTCTGGTCTCAAATGCACATTTGATTTACAAGAATGAGCAGTTCAATAAAATAAATGCAATAAACAATAGCGAACACTTGATAAATTAAAGGGTTTAACAAACAGGTAGTTAACACACACAAACTAACAGTCTCTGCGTGTCTGACTCGGTAACTCAGAACAACAGGTTCTCTCCCACAGCTGTAACACTCTCTACCCAGCCCCTCCCTCTACCAGGCTTAAATAGGCTTAATATACCGGACATGTGGTACTCAAGCGCGGACATAGTGTGGGGCCAACACAATGACAGGTCACTAGTGCACGCTTGGGGGCAGGTCCGGTCTATTGAAGGTAAGGATGTTGATGGTGCTGGGGAGCTAGTATATCCACATTTCAGTCTCAAGGGGCAATTACTGTATAGAGTAAATCTAGCAGCAGGCACAGGACAGCCTGTAACACAATTATTGGTTCCCCTGTCTTGTCAGACCGAAGTCATGAGGCTGGAGCATGATATACCTTTTGCTGGGCACCTCGGACCTGACAAGACAAGGGAGCGGATATTGGCTCGATTCTATTGGATAGGTCTTCATACTGATGTGTCGAGATATGCAGCCACATGCCCAGACTGCCAACGAAGTAGCGCCGGGTCAAGTGTGCCCCGCCCCTTTGGTTCCACTGACGATTATTTCCACCCCTTTTGAACGCATTGCAATGGACATAGCGGGCCCTTTGCTACCTTCTGACTCGGGGTACACGCATATATTAGTAGTGGTAGACTATGCAACGTGATACCCCGAGGCAGTTCCATTGGGATCCACTAGTGCCGCTGCAATAGCCAACGAGTTAGTACAGATTATGGCCAAAGTAGGGATCCCCAAAGAGATTTTGTCTCTAACACGTTACAGCAGGTGTATAAAATATAAAAAATACGTTCCATCAGGACGTCTGTTTATCATCCACAGACGGAAGGTTTGGAGGAACGCTTTAATCAGACCTTGAAGTCAATGCTGAGACGATTTGTAACACTAGAGCAAAAACATTGGGCATCACTTCTTCCCTACCTCCTTTTTGCAGTAAGAGAGGTACCACAGAGTTCGACAGTGTTCTCCCCTTCGAGCTCTTGTACGGCCCACAGTCTCGCGGCATCCTCAATCTGTTGAGAGAGGGGTAGGAGGAGTAATGGCAAAGGTAGATTCAGCTGAGTGTTCCTTTGGCTCCACTCTGAATGGTGGGATATGTAACAGAAATACAATGAGTTCTGGTTGTAAATCTCCCTCTTGACCTGTGAGAGTGCTAAATAGCGAAAGGAGAAGTATCTGGACGGGCTGGCCTGAAAATTAGTTTCCGAGGCCGGGAAGTCGGTCAGCCTTGATGGAAGTGAGGAACGAATTGACCTGGAAGGTAAACGAGGTAGCAGCTGCAAGCAATAGACGCAGCTGGAATTGTTTACCAAGGGATCATGCTGGGTAGAAAAAAAGGGGCCAGAGAAACGCTAATCTTTTCCTTCGCTTGGGTTGTGTGCATAGACATGGAAGGACTGAGAGCCACAGTAGTAACTGCCTGATAAGAATATTTGTGAGTGTTTGTTTGTTGTATATGTTGTAATTGTCTTGTTTGTTGAATAACCAGATGGCTAAACACGTTCCGGAGCTGTCGCTTTTCGGCCAGCACAAACCGGAACTGCACTTCACGAGCTGTCACAAAATAGCCTGTTATCACCCACAACGAGCACTAATACACACACTCTGGACTGGTGACCATTTTGGTGATTTTAGTATTGTGGGGCAGATAATGATTATTGTTTGGAACTGTAAACCTGTTTGTTTGGCTCCACGCATTACACATTGTTGTGTATTGCGGGAGTGTTTTCTTTTTGGTCACCAGACCCAGATTATAATTAAAACCCTTTTCCTACCGGATTACAACTGTTTGTGATTTCTCCTGCATTGCATCACCTCTACACCTGTTCACAATCACAGGGGTGTGGTGCTCTCATCCCAGCATCACGCATGCTGGGATGTAGTTGTTGGACTCCTGCACAGCAGACCAGCAGACCAGGAGAACCAAGGGCAGCTCTGTGTACCAGTCATACTGGTTGGCGGTGGCGGTGGTCTTGTGGATCCCCAACTGACAAAAGAACCTCTCCAGCAGAGCTTCGGTCATGGTCTCGGCCTCTTGATCTGGTAGTACATAAGCCTCTAGCCATTTTGTGAAATCCCAGGGCAACCAGGACAAAGCGTTTTCCCCTCTTTACAGGGAAAGGGGCCCAGGATATCGACTGCAACTCTCTCCATGGGGCCGTTGACTGGAAACTGCCAAGAGTTTGGCGGGAACCCACTGACCACTCAAGAAACTTCTACTTCTGCATGGTGGACCCTTCCAAACGTCGGACTGGCAAGAATGCACCTGCTATCACATATCCGGACCTTCCTTCATCTATCGCCCCGGTGCCACACTGCCATGAGTTCCCCGTACCCACTCCTCCAGAGAGAGAGCAGCCGTCTTTAGAAGAGAGCAACAAGTCAGAGAGCGAGGAAGATGTTGTAGATCCAGATGTCAATTTCAGAGGTGGAGCTGAGGAGAGAAACCCATACTACCCCAACCAAAAAGACCTCAACGACTTGATTAGAGATCTTGGTCTCACCAAGTCCAATGCCGAGCTTTTGACGTCTAGGCTCAAGCAATGGAACTTGTTGGATGAAAGTGTGCAAGTCGCAGATCAGAGGAAGCATCACCAACCTTTTTCCAGCTTCTTCACCTGTCAAGATTGGGTCTGCTTCTGCCACAATGTGACCAGTTTGTTCGAGGCAATCGGAATCGCCTGTAACCAGAATGGGTGGCGCCTCTTCATTGACAGCTCATCCAGGAGCCTCAAAGCCGTGCTGCTCCATAATGGTAACAAGTACCCGTCTCTTCCCCTGGCTCACTCGGTGCACCTCAAAGAGGATTACAACAGCATCAAGACCTTGCTGGACGCCTTGAAGTATGTATGATGAGTACGGCTGGGAGGTCATAGGAGACTTCAAAATGGTGGCATTCCTGATGGGTCTCCAAGGCGGTTTTACCAAGTTTCCCTGCTATCTTTGCCTTTGGGACAGCAGGGACACCAAGGCGCACTACCACAGGTGGGACTGGCCATAGCGGATCGAGTTCTCTATGGGGAGGAACAACGTCAAGTGGGAGCCACTGGTGGACCCCCGGAAGGTGCTGATGCCACCACTGCACATCAAATTGGGCCTTATGAAACAATTTGTCAGAGCTCTAGATAAGGAGTCGGCAGCCTTCAAGTACCTTCAAGACTTCTTCCCTAAGCTGTCTGAGGCAAAGGTCAAAGCCGGTGTCTTCGTCGGACCACAGATAAAGAAGATCCTGGAGTGCAATGAATTCCCCAAAAAGCTCACTAGTAAGGAGAAAGCAGCTTGGAACAGCTTTGTCACAGTGGTTCGGGGCTTCCTGGGCAATCACAAGGCCGAAAACTATGTGGAGCTGGTTGAGACTCTGGTGAAGAACTACGGCACAATGGGCTGTAGGATGTCCCTCAAAGTCCATATCCTTGATGCTCATCTTGATAAATTCAAGGAGAACATGGGAGCGTACTCGGAGGAGCAAGGCGAGCGCTTCCACCAGGATATACTGGACTTTGAACACCGTTACCAAGGACAGTATAATGAGAACATGATGGGAGACTACATTTGGGGGCTGATTTGTGAAAGTGATTTACAGTATAATCGTAAATTTCAAAAAATTACTCACTTCTAAATCTTTTGTAGTCATTTTTGTATTACTTTAGACATCTTAATTTGGACTCATATGTTGTTTTTTTCTGACTTTATGTGAACGAAAAGACACAAATTTGCCCGTTTTCTCATTGGAAATAGTGATATTTCAAAATATCACTGTCCTGGTCACAAAAGCAAAGTTTGTGGGGAATAATAGCCATTTTCTATACTTTTGAGGCATAAGCAATTAGGAAAATAACACTTACTACCCAGGAATAAAAATTGTGTTACATAGTTTGTAGGGATGGAAAATAACTTTCCGGATTATTCGGTCGGATAAACTTTTTGGAGGTCTTTACTCCGTATGCGCACTTGTAAGACTTCGAATAGGTGAGGTCTAGTTTCCCGTCGGGGCAGAAATGCCCAGTTTAGTTCAGTGTTACATACTATCTTAAGGACAGTTAAAAAAAGTCAAGATCTCCACCTAGACTCCATCTCTATGGGTTTCGAACACAGATTCTTAGCGGACTTGGGTTTTTTTTTACCCTTTGGCCTGATGGCTGTAAACTAATCTTGAACAGAGTAGGCTGATCTGATTCCTTTGGTTTTGAAAACTGTCTGATCTCACGTCCCCGGGAAGGGGACACGAGCGAGGTCACATAGGGTTCTCTCCTAGTGATTGTTGAAAAAGTTCTGAAGACACGATAGTAGTAACTTGGTTGCACTCCAGACAGTGTTAATACTGGTACGAGACAACCCCGGTACGTAAGGCAAGGAAGACTACCACTTCAAAGGACTACTGCTCCGTAGTTTACCCAAAAAATTGGTTCAAAGTGTAGGAGAAACGGAAACCTTTGGCTACGATGAGGTATTACCAACTTGATGTGTCTACCCTGACAGAGTGTCGCTACGTGAAGAGTATTCACCTAATGTTGGGTAGTCTGAACGTCCTCGGGCGACTTTATACTGGGGGCCATTATACATGCCTACCCCTGTGCATCTCTGAGGTTTTTTCTGGAATATGAAAGTGATCTACGGTTATTCGGGCAAACAGCGGAATAGATTATGAAGGTTTAAGTGATCGACAGGCTAATGATTTTATAGTTTCGGTACAGCCATGACCGTTATTGGGTCTAGTTCTTGTATATGTAATGAGACTTGTACGGATGAAATAGCCACTGGTGGACCCCCGGAAGGTGCTGATGCCACCACTGCACATCAAAATTGGCTTATGAAACACTCAGTTTGTCAGCTCCCGATCTGGTTTGGGAGTCCTGGGCCTTCACATACATTCAAAATCTATGTTCCCTAAGCTGGTTGAGGCAGAGGTGAAGAACTACAGTACATTCATCTGTAGATGTCTAACAAAGTCCTGCATTCCAATGAATTCCCCCCCAAGCCATTCAGATAGGGGGAAAGTCCCTTGGACCCACTTTGTGTCATGGACTCATCTTACTGTGCACAAGGCCTAGAACTCGGCTGATTACTACACCGGAGCATGGGGGTTTCTCTTTTCGGATGCTGATCTGCTTGCTACAACGTGGATCACCTGGAGTCCTATTCAGTAAGTAACAGATTTACGGTTCACTCTAGGTACCTGTACTTCCTCCCTCAGGACGACCGCTGGTTCAGAGGAAAACTCCATACATGACGCACCCAGAGAAAAAAAGTGCCCTATTGGTTGTGTCATTAAACAGCTAGGGAAATATAACACCAAAATAAAGGGTGCAAAAAAGACAATTGTTTGATTCTGGCGTTTAAAGGGGAGTAAAGAGTAGGGACGACCAAATATAGTTGACCAGGTTTTCGTTTCAAACACCCTATCATCGGTGAAAGATATTGTCAGCTTATAGTTAATCTAGTATGGACTGAAATGATTGGGTCTTCATTTTTAATGCGAGGAAACCATTACAGGGTGCATAAATTGGTCTATTGTGTTAGGAAATGATTTCAATAAGATGAGGATCACTTATTTGTAGATACCAATGTAATGGACCTAGAGCTCGAGACAAGGAATCAGAGACGCGAACCCCAAAGAGTTGACGACTGTACCCTGCATGGGTAATAAAGGCCTTACAAAAAACCGTTACCACTTTATAAATTTTATTTTTCTAATTTTTTTTCTGATATTTTTGTTGCATTTTTCCCTGTATGTTTGTGGAAGGGTGGTGGGTAATTCACTGACTCAGGAGACAGACAGGTGAACTTGACAACACCGCACAGGTGCCCAGTTTTATTTCAGGGGTGCTTTGGGTTTCTTTAGCCCGCAGAGGGCGCTGTTGGTCCGTGGTCTGCTTACCAACTATGGTAAACAGAACCATGGGAATACCAAGCAATGGTAAACAGTCCAGGCGCACTCGCAGGTGCTTCAAAACAATAATGCAAAAATCAAAGGCACAAAGAAACAGGGAAAATAAAACGGTAACAAAACTACAAAGAAAAGGTGCTGCACTTTGCAATGATATCCCGGTCGTCGCTGCCCGTGCGACCCTGATCACCGACCTACGCTGCTGGCTAACTAGCCTGCTCGGCTACAATATTCCGGGGTCTGCCCAAGGGTTCCCCGCCCTCACTGTCTTGCTCTGAAACACTCAGTTTCGTTCTCTCCCGACTGGTTCTTGGTCCTGGACCAGCTCTTCCGCACTCTCGGCGCGTTTAAAAGGGCAGACCTGAGGAAACAGCAGAGCATTATCTTATAGGGCTAACAATCTCCCAAGACTCACCTCTGAGCCATTCAGAGAGGGGGAAAGTCCACACACCCACTTTTGTCATGCCCCATGTCACTGCCATGACTCACAGGCAGTTGTTGGAAGACTGCTGCCCTCTTCCTGCAGCACTGTGAACACGCCAGCAGAGTCAACACAGATCTCCCCCTGTTACATATCCTTCCCCTCAGAATGACACCACTGGTTCATTCGAAAATCCTACACCCCCATGCCTTCCCGAGAGAAAAAGTCTGCGTTTTGATGCAGCTTTCCTGCTCGGTGGACTACCCTGAAGGCATAGGGCTGCAAGGCCAAGTACCACCGTGTGATTCTGGCGTTGCTATCTTTCATCTGGTGAAGCCATACTAAGGGGGCATGATCTGTAACCAGGGTGAAGTGTCGCCCCAGGAGATAGTACTGGAGTGACTCGACTGCCCATTTTACTGCGAGACACTCCTTCTCGATGGTGCTATAATTTTTCTCGCAGGGAAGGAGCTTCCTGCTAATGTACAGGACTGGGTGCTCGCTCCCCCAAACCTCCTGAGACAACACTGCCCTGAGACCTGTCTCTGACTCATCCTTCTGCAGGGTGAACCTCTTACCAAAATCCGGGCTTCATAGCACTGGCTTACTACACAACCTCCGCTTCAAGGCAAAAAAGGCCCTCTGGCACGACTCTGTCCACTGAACCGTATTTGGGGCAGTCTTCCGGGTGAGGTCTGTCAAGGGAGCAGAGAGTGTAGCGAAGCTCGGGATGAACTTTCTATAACAACCCGTTAGTCCCGAGAAGGGAGTCGAATACGCCATCCTCTCTCTAGATTCCGGAGTCAGGGGTACCCCCCTTCGTTAAATCCAGTGTCGTCATAAAATGAGCTGTGCCTAGACGCTCCAGCAAATCATCTACCCAGGGCATCGGATAAGCATCAAATTTCGATTTCTCATTGATTCGTTTAAAATCAATGCAAAATCGAGTTGACCCGTCTGGCTTATCGACTAAAACGATCAGACTGTTCCAGTCACTTTGGGACTCTTCTATTACCCCCAGTCTCAGCATTTCGTCAATTTTCGCTTTTATTACTTTTATGCTCAGGTATACTGTATGGCCTCTGGCGAACTAACGCCCCCGGCTCAATATCAATGTGATGATGGGCTACTCGAGTCTGCCCAGGGATGGAAGAGAACACATCAGGAAACTCCGCCACCAGACTGTGAGCCTGACATTTCTGCGTTAGTGTAAGATTCTCAGCAATCTGTACCGATCCTTTTCTTGCCAACACAGAAAGATCAGGTCCCAGGTCCGTGACGTCATCTGCATGCACCTCTAACAACGCCTCTGGTTACAACCAAGGCTTTAAGAGGTTGATATGATAAATATGTTTCTCTCTCCATCGCTCTGGGTGGCAGATCTCATAGTCCACCTTCCCAACCTGGTGTGTAACCTCAAAGGGTCCTTGCCAATTAGCCAAGAGTTTCGACTCAGAACTGGGTAATAACAGAAGTGCCTTATCCCCTGGCTGAAATGTGCGAAACCGGGCTTCTCGGTTATACTAGGTCTCCTGTCTGTGCTGTGCCTGCTGCAAATTGTCATTCACCCATTTCCCAACAGACTCAAGACGCTTGCGCAGGTCCAACACATACCGGACTGTATTGGTCGAATTGTCCTGCTGCTCCTCCCACATCTCTCTGACCAGATCGAGCACGCCCCGGGGTCTCTGCCCATACAGCAGCTCGAATGGTGAAAACCCTGTGGAAGCCTGGGGAACCTCTCTGATCGCAAAGAGAAGGGGAGGAATCAGCTGGTCCCAGTAACGCACATCACTATGAATAAACCTGCGCAACATGCTCTTAAGGGTCTTATTAAAGTGTTCCACCAGACCATCGGTCTGAGGATGCGTAATCCAGAATGACAAGTAGGTGGATGTATCCTGCCGCACTCCTCTCTAATGGCCCAACTATGTCCATTCCAATACACTCAAATGAAGCTTCCACTAGAGGCAAAGGCACCAGTGGGGCTCGTGGAACGGCTCTAGGGCTGGCCTTTTGACATTCCCCACAATGCTTACAAAACCGCTTGACATTACCATCCAGCCCTAGCCAGAAGAACCGTGACACAAGCCTTGCTTTAGTTTTATCCCTTCCCAAATGACCAGACAGGGGAATAGCGTGAGCCAGCTGCAACAAATCCTCCTTAAGGGGCTGAGGAATGAACAACTGATGACGCACTTCACCGGTCTGGGGTAAATTATCAACACGGTACAGTAGGTCTCGATCAATTTCAAAGTGGGGGTACGTGGCGGCGCGTCTGGGCTCGACCACCCGACCATTAACCACTGCTGCTTGGTCAAAGAGCCTGCCCAGCACATCGTCACGCCCTTGCTCGAGTCGGAAGTCACGGGAGCGAGCTAAGAAATCAGCTCCCATGGCTTCCAACTCGGGGTCAGGTCGGTCCCGAGCAGAGGCAGCTGAGCCAGACCCCTGCGCTGGCTCCGCGACCTCCCCCCCCGGACTCTTCACCAACCGTCCCCACCTGAAACTTCTCCAACTCCCTCCATTGCCAGCCCTCATTCTTAGCGATTCGGCGCTCCTGTTTTGTTTTACAGGGTTTAAATTTATGGCAAAACCATTCTGGATCGCGAAAGGGAAAAATCTCTCCAATTACTTCCTCTTTCTTATCCAATAAAGAGGACGGGGCTGTCAGGGAGGCCAACCAATCTTTAAACTGCTCACAGTCCCATCCCAGAACTACTGGTACCGGCAATCGAGGACATAATTCTACCTGCACCTGCATCACCTGCTGGCCAATAGTCATAGTCACATTGATCTTGAGATAGGAGCGTACATCCCCATGAATACATTTAATATGCACCCGTCCCAATATACGTTTATGCCCCGGTGAGATTAGGCTCTCCTGTACTAGAGACTGACCACACCCTGAATCCAGGAGAGCCTGGGTTTTTGTACCATCCACTGTCACAGGAATAACAAAACCCGTGTGTTGAAGTGACTGAGGTAATTGAACATGCCTACCTGGTTGGCTGAGGTCACACTCCATCACGGGGCAGTCCCGGGCAAGGTGGCCCACCTCCCTGCACGTCCAACACCTCGGTGGGCTGGTTTCTCTCCCCGAAGTTTTGGCAACAGGGGGAAACACTGGAGCCATAAAAGGTGCTCGCCGATAAGGCGTCCGCGCAAGACCCCAGTAGCAGGAGCCCGTGGGTATCCCTACTCTGCCCCAGTTCCTGGGCCGGGAGCTACCGTCGACACCCCCTGACCAAATCCTGGACTACCCCTTCCCCCCAGTGCCCTCGCCCTCTCCGCAGCCAGTTGAGGGGTTGATCAGGTAGCAGCGCTCCTCCCAGACGGTCTCGCAGGCGTTGGCTCTACTGCCTGGTACTGTTCTGCCAGTTCGACTGCCCGATCCAGAGTATCTGGTGCCTGTCGCTGGACCCATAGCCAAGGTCCCGGGGCCAGACACTCCAGAAACCGCTCCACCACGATTAGCTCCACCAACCTGGCTTTGGTGACCGCGTCCGGGTTCAGCCAGCCCGTGGCATTATCCTTTAACCGTTGGGCAATAGCTCGGGGCTGCTCCCCCGACGCAAACTGCTCCTCCTGGAATTTCTTCCGGTAGCCCTCCAGTGTTGCCCCCACACGATTTAGGATGGCTGCCTTCAGCAGGGGGTAATCCAGCATGTGCTCCGGGGACAGTGTCCTCGTAGCTGCTTGAGCCTCCCCGGTGAGTTGTGGCAACAAACAGCTAGCCCACTGGGCTTGGGACCACCTGGCCGAGATCGCCATAGCCTCGAACACCTCCAAGTAGGAGTCAGGTCGATCCTCGGCCGTCGTTTTGGTAGGTCTCTGTACGGAGTGGTCTGGAGCTGCGGGTCTAGCCGCCCCCTGCACCGCGGCAGTGAGAGTCTGGCGCAGGAGGTCCATCAGGGCTGCAAATTGGGTGGCATCCATAGCTTCTGTGTCCTGGTTCTGTGGGTGCACTGCTTTTACGGGCAATGCCAGTGAATCCCTATCTGACACCACGTGTGGAAGGGTGGTGGGTAATTCACTGACTCAGGAGACAGACAGGTGAACTTGACCACACCGCACAGGTGCCCAGTTTTATTTCAGGGGTGCTTTGGGTTTCTTTAGCCCGCAGAGGGCACTGTCTGCTTTCCAACTATGGTAAACAGAACCACGGGAATACCAAGCAATGGTAAACAGTCCAGGTGCACTTGCAGGTGCTTCAAAACAATAATGCAAAAATCAAAGGCACAAAGAAACAGGGAAAATAAAACGATAACAAAACTACAAAGAAAAGGTGCTGCACTTTGCAGCGATATCCCGGTCGCTGCTGCAAGTGCGACCCGGATCACCGACCTACGCTGCCGGCTAACTAGCCTGCTCGGCTACAATATTCCGGGGTCTGCTCAAGGGTTCCCCGCCCTCACTGTCTTGCTCTGAAACACTCAGTTTTGTTCTCTCCCGACTGGTTCTTTATCCTGGACCAGCTCTTCTGCACTCTCGGCACGTTTAAAAGGGCAGATCTGAGGAAACAGCAGAGCATTATCTTATAGGGCTAACAATCTCCCAAGACTTGCCTCTCAGCCATTCAGAGAGGGGGAAAGTCCACACACCCACTTTCCCACCTCCTCGTGTCACTGCCATGACTCACAGGTGGTTGTTGGATGACTGCCGCCCTCTTCCTGCAGCACTGTGAACATGCCAGCAGAGTCAGCACAGATCTCCCCCTGCTACAATGTTATATCATCATACAGTGCCGGGAAAAAGTTTGTGAACCCCTTAGGATTTTCACATATTTCAAACCTAAAATGTTATTAGATCTTAATCAAAGTCCTAATAATAAAGATAACATGATTAAACAAATGACACAAAAACATGATTCATTAACTGGTGGCACCCCCTTGAGTATCAATGACTTCAACTAAGCATTGCCCGTAACTGTTGGTCATTCTCTCACATTGGTTTTGAAGAAATTTGGCCTATTCCTCATTACAGAACTGCTTCAACTCGATGACATTTGAGGGCTTCCTTGCATGTACAGCTCGCTTTAGATCCTGCTACAACATTTCAATGGTGTTTAGGTCCGGACTTTGTCTAAGCCATTCTAAAATGCGGAATTTCTTCTTCTGCAGTCATTCCATTGTAGATTTGATTGCATGTTTAGGCGCATTGTCTTGCTGCATGACCCACTTTCAGTTCAGCTTCAGCTCACAGACGGATGGCCTGACATTCTCCTCTAGAATTTTCTGATACAATGCAGAATTCATGGTTGTGTCAATGATGGCAAGCCGTCCAAGTCCTGAGGCAGCAAAGCAGCCCCAAACCATCACACTCCCACCAACATGCTTGACAGTTGGGATGAGATTCTTCTGTTTGAACGCAGTGTTTGGTTTTTGCCAAACATAATGTTTCTCATTGAGGCCAAAAACTTCTACCTTTGACTTGTCTGTCCAAAGAACATTGTTCCAGAAGTCTTGTGGATCATCTATGTGCTCTTTGGCGAAATTCAGATGGGCAGCAATGTTTTTTTAGAGAGCAGTGGTTTCCTCCTGGCTATCCTTCCATGAACACCATTCTTGTTCAGTCTTTTTCTGATTGTTGAGTGATGACCACTCACATCAGTCAAGGCGAGAGTGGCCTGCAGATCCTTGGATGTTACTCTGGGGTTCTTTGTGACTTCTTTGATCATTTTCCGGTATGTTCTTGGAGAGATTTTGGTAGGATGACCGCTCCTGGGTAGAGTGACTATGGTCTTGAACTTTGTAGATTGTCTGATAGTGGATTGTTGGAGGCCCAAATCCTTAGAAATTGTTTTGTAACCCTTTCTAGACTGAGGTCCTCAGAGATTTCTTTTGATCGTGGAATTACGTGTTTCCACACACCTGTATAGTGAAGACCAAACTCACAAAGTTTCTGATCTTTATATAAGGTGGGGCCTCCCAAACTCACCCCTGAAGATCTACCTAATAATTTAAACACCTGAATCTAATTATCCCCATAATTAAGCTGATAAAACCATGAGTCCACTTACTTTTTCACATACCCTGAATCATAATTACTCATTGTTTGTCTAATTCATACGTCATTTTGTTTCAAAAGACATGGACTTGTTTAATATAAACCCTATTGGATATTTAAGAAAATGATTTTGATTCAGAAATGCTATCATGTTAAAACTATGGAATTTCCATAATTATCGTCTTTATTTTCCTTTGACCCGTATATTTATTGTTTACTATCTTGCATATTGATCTCTGATCTTTGAATTTGTTTTTGATGCTCATGAATGATATAAAGGTGTTATCCTGGAATGTGGGGGGGGGGGCTTAATTCTTCCAACAAACAGATTAGAAAAAAAAAAAAGATGTTTCCATGGTGCAGGAGTCTCACCTTAAACAACAAGACGTTCCCAGATTTGCTAACAGACACTTTTGTGTGGCCACATCCTCTTCTGCAGACAATAAAATAAAGGGCTTGCAGATTTTATTGCTCCATAGTTTTCAAATCTCTATCATGGGTACAAGGGTGATGGGGAGGGACGAATAACTTATTTAAAAACCTGCATTTCGGGTAAAAAAAAAAAAACAACAACTTTTGTTTCAGTTTACACTCCAATGCCCCAATCCAGACTTTTTTAAATTCATTGACCAAATTACTATTAGAGCTGTCTGACTTTAGTTTAATTGTTGGTGCTGACATGAATGCTGTGATGAACTTGGCTCTTAATAGATTGAGTATGCAACAGGGAAGTATGCAGACTTTGGCATCCTCCACACTGCAGAGTTTTACATATAAGTTCAGTCTAGTTTTCAATACATCAGTTTTCTTTCGGAGATGCTTCCTTCTCTAGGAGGCACCATACTACTGTCCTTACCCAGCGCCCTTTCTTGTTGGGAGGGAGATTTACAACATTGATCCTTTCTCTCTCTATCACAGAACCCCTCTCTATAGCCGCCTGCACCATCTGCAGCAGCAAGGGTCCCAGTTGATTCCAGAAAGTATGCCATCGAAACTGGAAGAATTGCGCTTTTTCATATCTTGCACCACCTATCTCATCTCCTCCGGAGATACTGGAGCTCTCAATGCCGCTGACTCGTCATCCGAGAGGCACGGCAACTGAAGGGTCTAAAGAAACTGCTCACATTTGTCACTATCATATGGAATATTGGAACCATATAATTTAGAATAAAAGGAGCGGAACTCACTATTTATCAATGGTGGATCAGACACTATATTACTTTGCCTGGTCTTAACTGAAATGGATAACTGAAATGTCTGCGAAACATTCGTTCGTAAAGCTAGGAGGTGACTCGCTCTGCTACCATGAAAATAATAATTCTGCCAAGCCCTATGAATGAGAAACTCAGCACGCCATCTCGATTGCACAACTGCTTGCAAAAGCAGTCCACCAAACTGCTACTGTTACTCCTATCAGTATCAAGAATATGCAGCATCGTATATCACTTTATGCTCACGATGTGTTATTCATTTTTAAAAACATCTCCCAATCGCTCCCTTACTTACTTGCTCTATTTAATGATTTCAGTGTTCTCTTGGGAAATAAAATCAATTGGTCCAGTTGGTGCAATGACTGATATAGTCTTGTCTGCAAACATACAGGTAGTCAAGCATTTTAAAAATCTTGGTGTGGAAATCCACCCATCTTTACACTCGACTATACTCACTAACTTTAATACGATTTTCAGGCAGGTTGAGAGGGACTTAAACAGATGGGTGTAGCTGCCTAACTCGTTCCAAGTCCGTATATCCATGTTAAAAATGAATGTACTCCTACGTATCAATTTTGTCAGCTTGATGCTTCTTCTCCCTCCTCCTGTCGGATACTGGGATAAATTGAAATCAATAGTCTCTAAGTTTGCATGGAGAGGAAAGCATCCACGTCTCAAATTTTACACAGTGCATCATGAGGAATCTTCAGGAGGATTGTCCCTACCAAATTTCAAATTTGGTAATTTATTGGTGATGCTCCTGTTAGTATCTCTACACGGACTTCAAGATTTAGTTTTTTCTGGTCTTTCCCTTAAACAATGCAAATTACGTTTAGGTCCTCTAATCCCTTATTTGATTACAGTATGGCAATAGGTAGAAAAACACAGTAAACTTCGAACAAAATGGTATTATCATTCGCCTATTTTTCACAATATTGCGCTCTTGTCAGGCGGCCGCCCTTTTGTTTTCCCTCAGTGGAGTGATAGTGGTGTTCACACTATGGCAGATGTTACTAAAAACAACCTTTGCACATTACAAGACTTGCAGTTGCAATATAATTTACCAGTTTTTTTTTTTTTTTTCTTTACATCTTTGCTCTGCAATGGGCATCTATGGTGTTCCCTGTAGGGCAGAGTTACCATCTCATTCAGGATATACTGAATACAGGGGGTAAAACGAAAGGGTTGGTCTCCACACTTTATATTCACCTACTAAGAGCCTCTTATAAATCATTTGCGATTGATGCTATTTGGAATAGGGACATAACTTCTACAAATGTAAAGATTTGCTGGGATAATGTTTGAGATAATCTGTGCCGTGCTTCCAAAAACCTTAATCACCAGCTGATCCATTACAAACTTATTCACAGAATATATCTAACTCCTCGAGACGATTCCAAGTGAAACTCACTGATACCCCATTGTGTGTGCTTTGTCCTCAGGGTGCCAGGGACACTTTTTTTTTCATATGATTTGGGAATGTTTGGATGTGGCTATATCCTGGGATAGAGTTCGTTCAACTTTATCCACTATACTCAGGAAATCTATTCCTTGTTCTCCTTTAGTCCTTTTGCTGAATGATGATTCATCACTTGATCTGTCTCTATGGCAAAAACGGATTTGGCTTGCTGGCCTTACTGCTGCTAAGAAAATGATAGCCCTGCGCTGGCAGCCTCCGCATTCCCTGCCCGGGTATCAATGGACCCTTGCATTCCTTGACATTATTTATACAGGGCTTTCTAATATTTTGTTGTTTTGAAGTACTGTATTGTACTTCTCACTTTCAAAAAAAAAATGTGATCACGAAAAAGAAATGTACTGTTTGTACTGATGTGTACATTCTACTTTGTCCCCAGCATTTGAACAATACTGGGGACAATGAACATATCCATGTGATGTAAACAATCCAATCGAGGGGTTGCAGTCACGTGACCCAAGCAGGCAAGCTGTCATACTGGCAGTCAACACAACCATGTTGGCTAATGGAAAAACTTTATTTATTTGCAACCACACAGCACACTTCTTAGCTCTTGTCACAGGAATTAGAAATATATAATGATGTGCCAGATACTTGGAATTTGTGACCCCTAATGTGCACCCCCAGTGAGCGAGCACACTTTGACATGATTTGACTAAGTTTCTTTTTTCCTTTTACGAAAACTTACTTACATTAATACCAATTAATAAAACATTTTCAATAGTTTGCTTCAAAATACAGTACTAATATGAATTATATACAGTATTTCTATGTTTGTATAAATGTTTAACATCTATCGTTAAACAAACTCGCAATTAATGCAATGCATATGACATTGTGGCAAAGAAGTTGATAGTGTGCAGGTGCAGGTGATTAAAGAACAGACAGACAATTGTAATCCAGGTGAAAAGGTTTATTTTATTTATTTTTAAGTCCAGTGCCTAACAGCAAAACAAAGAGTAAATAATAATGGAGGTGAGTAATACAGCAGCATGTATTACTTAATTTATAATCCCTGTGTTGCCAGGTAAATGATACTGTTTTTATTATACACCAGCACAAAACACAAAACACATACACAAGTCTATTAGTGCATGAATTAGTGCTAGTGGTAATACAGTTTTATTTATGACAAAGGTGCAGTGTTATCCGGTTTCGTGCTGGCCCCAGGCGACAGCTCTGGAACTGTGTTAACTGTCTAGTAATGTGCAAGACAAGACGAGACAGTTACAAACAAACAAAAACACAACACTTACGGTTTACAATAACAACACACTTTTACTGTTCTTCTGGCTTTTATCTCACTACAAACCAATGTGAAGGAAGAGATCATTATTCTCCATCCCCCTTATATGCTGTCACGCATGACCCTTTGGTAAATGAATGCAGATGCCTTTACAATCTGCGGCTGTTACATTGTTACCCTTCCAGGTCAATACGTTCTTGCAACGGAGTCTCGCCTTTTTCCAGACTGACCGAGCCATAAAAAGTCTGTCCTCACTTAATACCCTCATGGGTCGGGAGGGAGATTTACAACCAAGGTTCATTGCATTTCTGTCATATTTTGTATAAAAGAGTATCATAACTTTGTATGGGAATAAAAAAAAAAAAAACCCTATGTTCTATGAAGCGTCATTAATTGGAATCTGTAGATGTTTTGTTGCTGTAAAATCAACTTCAGCGAGTGACAGCTAAACGGTTAAGCTAAGTAGACTCTACTAAAGGACTATGCTGTGCCAAAATAAGCATAGCATTAACAATATGTAAGGTACGGGCATAACGATTCCTGTTCCATTTTCAAGTAGCCTAAACTTACTGGTAGATGAATGCAGTTTGCACTATTGTTCATGTAAAGATTGTATAAATGATGATGGTTCCATGATTTCGTATTGAAGTTCAGTGAAATAATTAATGTTGCATAATGCATTCTGTTAACGGTAAAGTAATATTTTATGTAAGGACTGGGAGTCACCAACCCTCTTATGTGTAATCTCTGTTTAAATGTATAAATATTTCTGAAAAATCTACTGTTATTATTATTATTATTATTATTATTATTATTATTATTATTATTATTATTAATATTACGTGTGACACTCAATTGTACATCTGATTTTTCAGAAATATTTATAAGAAATCACAGAACTTTCAGTTTATAATATTTTATATAATTTTAGGCTACTTGAAAACTGAACAGAAAAAGTCTAACTGCTAGAAATATCAAGTGCACAACATTGTATATTGCATGATTGTTGTTTTGTACTGAGATCTGGTGGTATTGTGTTAAACTGTATTACAGTATTTGCGATAGGCTGACTGAGAAATATGTTAGGGTTTTTCTGTGGAAAAGGTAGCAACCCTAGTCCATATGTTGCAAAATGCCGTTATTTGCGTTTGCTCGTTTTATATTTAAAATACTTGACACATGAGCTTTTTTATCAAAAGGCAGAACAACTTTTAAATCAGGCCTAAACATATATTTAATAGCAAGGCATCCCACAATATTCAAGTCTAAATATAATTAATATTTTCTGATAGAATTTGCCAATTTCCTGTCATCGCTTTCTGCTAAACACAGGGGTCTATCTACTTGGAGATTTTAATATACATGTTGATATTGAATCTGATCCTAAATCTGTGAAACTTCTAAGGCTTTTAGATTCTCTTGATTACATTCAGCAAGTTACAGAGTGGTCACAATTGTGACCATTAACTAGATTTAATAATTTCTCATGGTGTTCAAAAATTGTCAACACTATATCCTACTATATGTGATCATTTAGCTATTCTTTTTAACCACTTCAACTCCAGATGTAAAAATGAAGTCCCTTCCCATGTACCAGATTTTGAAAATAATAAGAATGTTTTCAAACCTGTAATTGCCATAAAATGTTAACATATGGTGAATAAAACACAAATAAATGACCTAAACTGTGTTTTTCATTAACCGTTTATGCTCCAGTGTATTCTTGTGTTCAGAGAGATAAAAGATAAAATAGATAAAAATAACCTTTTCACAACGAAAACAAACCCACAGTCCACATTATCAACAAAGGACACTATTCCTCCCCCCCTCATCATGAAACTACTTCAAAGGCTAATTTGGATCTCAGACTCTTGCAATTTCATAATTCAAACCCGTCACCTTCCTGGTACCCATAATAACGCTGCTGATGTTCTTTCTCGCCTACAGATACCCCGTTTCCACCAACTGGTCCCTTCAACACTTCCATCCCCCCCTGCAAACCCTACCTTTGCAACTGCTCCTGCTCAACTAAACTCAACGCCCTCCAACCTCCTGCAATCTGCCCAAGATCAATTAACCCCAGCCACAAGAGCATCCTACACTACCGGCTGGTCAACATTCTTAACTTTGTGCACAAAACCACGTTCAACCAAGACTGCATCTTAGCCTTCATCGTCCACGCAAGAGAAACAAAAAAAGACAAACAAACTGAGGAAAGTAACTTGAAACAAAGGAAAACGAAAGGAAACAAAAGTATAAAATACAGGGAATTTATCACACATATAAATCAATTAATCTTTATTTTATATAGCGCCTTTCATAGTGGACCACCATCACAAAGCGCTTTACAAGATGCAGCAACAATAAAATCCATAATACTTTAAATACAGAGAAATACATAATACATGATATAAAGTAAAAAAAAAAAAAAAAAAAAAATGTAAAAAACAATTGCATAATACCTTAACAGTGGAAAGTGCATAATACATGACAGTAGCATAATAAATGAAATAGTACATTAAATACAGTGTAAAGTGCATAATACATGATAGTAACAATACAGCGGCTAATAGCAGATATCAGGATTAACATTAGAAGGACTGAAGATATACTCATACCTAGAAGCCCTGCAGCAATCTTTCTGATGGCTGTATTCAAAACACTGTAAATAGTATAACGAAAGGAGAAACATACGGATGTAATTCGTTTTTTTAATCAAGTACGCCACAAACATCTGAACAACCAAACCATGCAAATCAAAACAAGAAAATATAACTAAATCAACATCTGAACAAACATCAGTTCACAACATACGGTAAATATTTATAAACATTAAATGCTAGCAATACATTTTTTCTTTTCAACAGCAATCAGTTTATTAACAGATGATCAAAAGCAATTGAACAACGTAGATAAATAAACTTAGAAAAAAACATTTTACAGAAGCGCACAGTACACGAAGTTATAAAAAAAAGTCTAATTTATTCTTTTTTTCAACAAAAGGGTATTCCTTTACTTTGAAGTCTGTTCACAATCAATACAGATAATGTGCTTCTCCAGGCCTCCTTTCTGCACAGGGCACAGCTGTCTGAAATTTTATTTTTATTGAACTTGCCAACCTGGCATTGGCGTCTCTTGCGGCTCACAACGGGGTTGCCAGCTTCAGCTGATTACACATTTGGCAGTCTTCCTCTGTTCCAAATGCTTCTTGCGATATTCCTGTGCTAACTGTAAAATATATTCTCTCCTTGGTAAATTCTTCTCCATGCATTATTTGTAAAGTACCCAGGAGTTGATGGCTGCTAGGTTCAATACGCTGTAAACCACCTGAACAGACCACCGTCAGGAAGCAGCTTTCACAGAATACTTCGGTGCTGTCTGATCCAAAACATCAATGCCATATTCTGCTGCTTAGTAAAACTCCATGGTCTATGGAATTTATTTTCTATTTATTTTAGTCGCGATGCTAATCGACTGACCAAAGCAGTGCACCTGGCAAGCAAGCGCCAGCCTTCAAAAGGCTAATTGAAAACAATAGACTGACATTCACTCAGGCATAGAGTAGAGACTAATCTGAGTACAGCTAAACAAATTGTGGACTGGTAAATAAAAAATAATAAGTAGAATACAGTTCTGTATAATCAAAATACAATTGTTTTCTGTGTGACCATCAATGTGACTGCTCCCGGGGCTTTTAGGTATAATGTAATATATCTCCTTGAGGCAAAGTGGTTGATAGTGTGCAGGTGCAGGTGATTAAAGAACAGACAGACAATTGTAATCCAGGTGAAAAGGTTTATTTTATTTATTTTTAAGTCCAGTGCTTAACAGCAAAACAAACAGTAAATAATAATGGAGGTGAGTAATACAGCGGTGTGTATTACTTAATTTATAATCCCTGTGTTGCCCCGCAAATAATAATCAGGTTATTGTTATACACCCACACAAAACATAAAACACATACACAAGCCTGTCAGTGCGTGAATTAGTGCTAGTTGTGAAAATCCAGTTTTATTTGTGACAAAGGTGCAGGGACAAAGGAACCTGTGTGATAAAGGACATTGTAGGTGAGCAGGAGAGTTTTGAAAATAATCCCGAACTTTACAGGTAGCCATTGCAGCTGGCAAGACGAGGTCTAATATGATCACAGATTTTTTTACATATGGTAAGGATCCTGGCAGCAGCATTCTGAACTAGCTGCAGTCGGCTTATGTTGTGTGCTGGGAGACCTCCATATAGAGAGTTGCAGTAGTTGAGTTGCATGACAAAGTATCCTGTGTCGGAAGAAGTGGCAGAGCTCGATCTTGGCTGTGAAGACATTCCCTGGTGCTGATTTCGGATCAGATCACCAACTGCTGGTAGCCACAGTCAATCTCAGATTCTGCAACACCACACAAACGGTAGCCGCAAAGAAATTCGACACAGACAAGATCAGCCCCAGCTACACAGTCGAGGTAAAGAACAGATTCGAGTATATTCTGTATATATATATATATATACAGCTGTGGAAAAAATTAAGAGACCACTGCAGAAATATTAGTTTCTCTGGTTTTACTATTTATAGGTATGTGTTTGGGTAAAATTAACATTTTTGTTTTATTCTATAAACCACTGACAACATTTCTCCCAAATTCCAAATAAAAATATTGTCATTCAGAGCATTTATTTACAGAAAATTACAACTAGTCAAAATAACTAAAAAGATGCAGTGTTGTCAGACCTCGAATAATGCAAAGAAAAAAGTTCATATTCATTTTTAAACAACACAATACTAATGTAGGAAGAGTTCAGAAATCAATATTTGGTGGAATAACCCTGATTTTCAAGCACAGCTTTCATGCGTCTTGGCATGCTCTCCACCAGTCTTTCACATTGATGTTGGGTGACTTTATGCCACTCCTGGTGCAAAAATTCAAGCAGCTCGGCTTTGTTTGATGGCTTGTGACCATCCATCTTCCTCTTGATCACATTCCAGAGGTTTTCAATGGGGTTCAGGTCTGGAGATTGGGCTGGCCATGACAGGGTCTTGATCTGGTGGTCCTCCATTCACACCTTGATTGACCTGGCTGTGTGGCATGGAGCATTGTCCTGCTGGAAAAACCAATCCTCAGAGTTGGGGAACATTGTCAGAGCAGAAGGAAGCAAGTTTTCTTCCAGGACAACCTTGTACTTGGCTTGATTCATGCGTCCTTCACAAAGACAAATCTGCCCGATTCCAGCTTTGCTGAAGCACCCACAGATCATCACCGATCCTCCACCACATTTCACAGTGGGTGCGAGACATTGTGGCTGGTAGGCCTCTCCAGGTCTCCGTCTAACATTAGATGACCAGGTGTTGGGCAAAGCTGAAAATTTGACTCATCTGGGGGTGCTTCAGCAAGGCTGGAATCGGGCAGATTTGTCTTTGTGAAGGACACATGAATCAAGCCAAGTACAAGGTTGTCCTGGAAGAAAACTTGCTTCCTTCTGCTCTGACAATGTTCCCCAACTCTGAGGATTGGTTTTTCCAGCAGGACACAATTAACTTACCATTGGCCTCCACCTGTGAACCATTAAAGTTGCTGTCACATTTTCTGGATAAAAACTACACTGTTGAAGGATCATTGGTAAGGCTGTGAATCTGAAGGAAAATGAAGACCAAAGAGCATTCTACAGAAGTTAGAGATAAAGTAATACAAATGTATAGATTAGGGAAAGGGTTCAAAATAATATCCAAGTGTTTGGATATCCCAGTGAGTACATTTGGATCAATAATCAGGAAGTGGAAGCTGCATCACACCACCCAGGCACTGCCAAGAAAAGGCTGTCCCTCAAAACTCAGCGCTCTGACAAGAAGGAGACTTGTGAGAGAAGCCACAGAGAGGCCAACAATCACTTTGAAGGAGCTACAGAGTTCAGTGGCTGGGAGTGGAGTAATGGTGCACCAGTCAACCATATCAAGAGCTCTGCATAACACTGGCCTGTATGGGAGGGTGGCAAGAAAGAAGCCGTTACTCAAGAAGAAGCACATCTGGAGTTTGCCAGAAAGCACGAGTGACCCAGCTGAGATGTTGGAAAAGGTTTTGTGGTCAGATGAGATCAAGATTGAGCTTTTTGGCCAAAACTCAAAGCGCTATGTGTGGCGCAAACCTAACACTGCCCATGCCTCAAGACACACCATCCCTACAGTAAAGTATGGTGGTGGCAGCATCACGCTGTGGGGATGCTTCTCATCAGCAGGGACTGGGCATCTTGTTACAATTGAAGAAGAATGGATGGAGCAAAATACAGGAAAATACTGCAAGAGAATCTGCTTCAGTCTGCTAAAAAAAACTGAAGCTTGGGAGGAAATTCACCTTTCAGCAGGACAATGATCCCAAGCACAAGGCCAAAGAAACATTGGAGTGGCTCAAGAACAAAAAGGTGAATGTCCTACAGTAGCCCAGTCAAAGTCCTGATCTCAATCCCATTGAGAATCTGTGACACTATTTGAAAATTGCGGTCCACAAGCGTCGTCCAACCAACCTGAAGCAAATCTGCCAAGAAGAATGGGCCAAAATCACTGCAAAGCTAATACATACTTATCCAAAAAGACTTAAAGCTGTTATTGCAGCGATATTTGGTAGGTGGCTCTACCAAATATTCATGTGTGGGGGTTGAATACTTATGCAAGCAAGATATTTCAGTTTTTTTATTTTTCTTAAAAATATTTCCCAACATAAAACCAATGTCACCTTAACAATAACAATAATTGACAATAATTGATTCTGAGTTTCAGTGTTTAAAAATAAAATATCAAACAGAACGAAATTTCAATGTACCATTTGTAATTCGGTAATATGAGAGAATTGGTCAGGGTTCTGAATACTTTTTCAAGGCACTGTATATATATATATATATATATATATATATATATATATATATATATATATATATATATATATATATATATATATATATATATATTCTATAGTATTCTAAGGTTATCGCCTCGGAAAATTAAGTTGATGTTCCTATTGTAGACACAATAAGAAGACTAGAGTGAGCAGATTACTATACACACAATCCACTGTTCAAAAACAAAATGTAACTTAATAACTATTCAGGTAGATTGCTACTGACACTCTTCTGAATTCACTGTCAAAATATTTTAAGATTAGATGACATTGTGGCCAAAAATGTGTTGGATTAACTGATGTGAACCCAAGTGCTGAATGTGGATGTGTTGATGAGCATTAAAAGACACAGGCAATCTGCTCTCTGCAACAGTAAATATAGTAAGTTAGACATTATGTTTTAGTTTAGTTTGTTTTTTTATAACAATGCACAATGCATTTATGCTATAAAGGTTGTAATAAACAATACTCAATTGTTATCAATAATAATAATAATAATAATAATAATAATAATATAATAATAATAATAATAATAATTCTTCTTCTTCTTCTTCTTCTTCTTCTTCTTATTATTATTATTATTAATAATAATAGTTTTATTAATATTATAATAATAAAAGAAAGGATCTCCTACAATCCAAACCTAGGTCGGAACTGTAATAATTATTATAATTATTATATATGGTATCTTTATCACAGTATTTTTGTATATTGAGGGTATCGGTAATTATTAAATAAGGTTCTAATGAAATTTTTGTACTCTAACATGAGATGTAGCTAATTGTCAAGATTACATATATATATATATATATATATATAATATCATAATATATATATATATATATATATATATATATATATATATATATTTTTTTTTTTTTTTTTTTAATAAGAAACACTTAAAACCTTACTTTTCTAGGTTTATGTATAATTCAGTCATACTAAGATACCTGATTTACATGGTATCTTTTTTGTAGCAGCTAGATTTAATCTATAGTATTTAATCTTAATAGCAAGCACTATTGCCACCATCTGGATTTTTAATGATACTGCATCTTTAAAAAAACGTTATTTTTTTTTTCCCTTTTCAAAAAGTTAAATATCTAATTCTCAGGGTTAAGCTTGAAATTAAAATTACATATGGGAACCAATATTTGGAATTATAAGTGATGCAGAGGTTTGTATTATTAAATCTGTACTAATTCTGTAAAGGTTTTATACATCATATCATCATTAGCCAATCAGAATATTGGATTTAATTCAAAATGTTATAAAGTATATTACATGTTCTTTATCCTAACACTGTATATATTAATAGTAATATACTGTAGATTTTTGGAGGGACTAGCTTTGATATCAAATAAAAAATTAATAACTTAGGTGTTAGTGTTAGGCAGGTGTGGGCAATGTGGTCATGCAAGCAAGTGTGTGGAAACAAGGCTTTCTGACTGTATATGACACTGAGCTAAAGAAAATTCCGATATGGAAATCAATTTGAATCTACTCAGGAACAACAAAGTAACTTTCAGAAAAGGAGCAACTTCATTGAGTAATAAAAACTTTATTCTGCATATTTGGTTTACAGTTTTCATTTGCGAACAGAACACCTCACTAGACCACACTATATACCCAAATATAAGTACAGAGCAGGCAAGCAATGTATAAACCTCTTGTAGTGCCTGTAACGGGGTTGTGATTAGAATTACTAACAGAAAGTTCACTGTGCAATCTTTCTTTGTTTAGCATTGGATATGCGTGCACTTTGTCAGTTAATTATTGCATTGGAAAGCATTGGTTGTGTATTTCAAACAAGTCACTTTCCAATTAACTTTGCACCAACTAGATGTTTTGTGAATGCAAAGCGTTCCTTTGCATTGACCATTCTTATGTCGCACGCTTCTTGTGCCACTTGTCTGGGAAACCAAACTTTCGATTGTATTAAAGCATTCAAGGAGAGTGTCTCGGTGCTCGGAGACGATATTAACTGTCCGAATATTGAAGTTCCAGTGCATTGCTGGCCCTCTCAGAAGTCTTCTGCCTACTATGGTATTCAGAATATCAGTCTTTTGTGGAGAGTGTGAAAATAATGGAAGAAAGCCAGACAAATCACAAAATAACAGTGTGAGATGCTGTTGCAATACTGACAGAGAAATTAGACTTTGCCTTGTAGATATATATTTTTTGTTCATAAATATCTCCACACAGGTGCAGCCATTTCCCGAAACATCTTATTTGTATACATGGCCTGTTCTAAAAAAAAAAAAATAAACATCTCAAAGGTTCTTTTTTCTGTGTTCATGACCCCAACTTAGGAAAAGTCATAAAATATTATACAGAAAATGAAAAGAAAAATAGCATTTAAGCCAATTGGAAACTAGAGTCAGGTCAAATAGACCCAAAAACTAATAGGATGGTTAAGCAATACATTTCTATTTGTGCTCAGAGAAAACCAAATTCACTTGATCAAGCAAAGTCTTTCAAATGTGTAAAACCTTTCGCCAACTTTACTGTTTCCACCACTATACCGATAAACCTGTACTGACAGACACTTTGTTGATGCATCAGTGGTATCGTCAACTTGTATAGCCACATATTCAGTGCTTCAGAACTGCGGACAATGTACTCCCTAGTCCCGTCTAGCATGCAGTCCAGCAGTTCACTCTGAATGGTTTTTTAAGCTCCCTGTGGTAGGCTGGTGAGTGGATAGAGGCCCAGAGACAGACTGCAGTTCAAAAAATATATATACTTTTATTATAAATAAAACACAAAAATAAAAGTGCACAAGGGCAAAATAACAGATATTTAAACACAAATAAAGCAAAAAACTCACAAAAATAAAGGTTTCCAGGCTGGGTGATGCCTTCACTGGATTTGGAAAATTCAGGAAAAACCAAACAAACACCAACCTGCTTCCTTATCTCAATCAACTAATCAACCCCAGTCACCTGAACAGAAATAAACCCAGGCAGGTAGGGGAAATTAACCCCATCCCTGCCAATTTCTAAATGGCAGAGTTTTGCTCTGCCACACTCCCTTAAACACTGTTGCAGTTTTCACATGCTTACCCATTGCATTGTCTATACTGGATACAACATCCACTTGACTCTGAACACTCCTGGATTCAAAACTGATCTCTGTACACAATCGATTCATTTACAAAGACTGTACTGGTGTCACGTCAATTTATACTACCTATCAAATGTTCCTGCTTGACTATTTTACCCTTGCACTGCGCATGCCCACTTTTTTTTCTCCTTGCAGACCGAGGACACCCATCAAAGACCATTACCAGTCTTTGGATATGAAATCCATGTTTTGTGAACTTACATTTTATTCCACATGTAACTAATTGGTTTTATATTAAGAGCAGACAGCTGCTGTTAACGAATGTTAAAGTGTGCTACAGAGGGAGTTACTTTTTTTAAATACAAAAGAAAAAGAAAAAATGCACCAATACGCTTAAAAAAAAAAAACCCTCAACATGGTCTTCAAGCCAGTAATCTGTGACACCTGCTTGATGTGGGAAATCCGAGAAAACCCAGCGGAGCTAAACCAAGTCTGCGTAAAGTGCTGCGCGATCCAGGACTTGCATAAACTGGTAAGTATGCTAGAAATGGAGCTGGGACAGCAACAGGATCTTGAGGAACTGGCACACCCACAATTCATGGAAGTCTGCATCACCCCTAACAGACTGAAAGCCACCAGGGAGATAGAAGGTCAGAACAGCTGGGTTCAGGTAGGCAGAAGCAGGGAAAAAAAAGAACTTCATCAAACACAACCACCAGAAATCAAAACAACCAACAAATTTGAGTCACTTCAGAATTTTGATGAGCAGAACCAACAACAAGAGAATGAAAGGAACAACATCCAGGACCCTATTGACAGTGGTGACCAGACAACAAAAAGAAGGGAGGTCATGATTGTTGGGGACTCCATATTGAGAAACACAGCAAGTTCAATTCGCAGTTTGGACCCCCTTACTACAACAGTGTGCTGCCTTCCGGGAGCCTCTGTCAAGCACATCACTGAGAACGTGGACAGGCTCCTAGAACGAACAGGAGACGACCCGGTAGTAGTCGTCCACATCGGTACAAAAAACATTGGAAGAGACAGACCAAAATCCCTGCAAAACAAATTCAGAGAGCTAGGAAGGAAATTAAAAGAGAAAACCAAAACTGTGGTATTTTCTGGTATACTACCGACACCTTGCAAAGGACCATATGGACAGCTGGAAATAATTAATCAAAATGCATGGCTGAAGACGTGGTGCACACGGGAAGGCTTCACCTGTCTTGATCATTGGACCACATTCTACAACGGGGACTATCTGTATAGACGGGACGGACTGCACTTAAATAACAAGGGAACCAGTCTACTTGGAGAAAAGCTCCTCGAGCAGGTTCAGAAGCATTTAAACTAGAAAGGAAGGGGGGAGAAATCAACAAAAAAACAGAAAGGAGACCGCATCAGAACAAGGACAACAACTCAGGTAAGATAATGTGGCAAAGTGGTTTGTAGTGCTTCGGTGTAGAGGTGAGTGGCGGTGCTCCAACAAAGGAAAAACACAAAGTTTACTGGTCAGGTTTCTTTAATGCCCGTAAACCGGGTTTCCAATAATAAAGCTGGCTCTACCCAGCAATGGGTATTACCAAGTACAAAACTAAGGGGTTGCAGTCCCGAAATAATAAACACAAAAACCTGTCTCCAGACGGGGTGCTCTGGTGCAGGTGCCGTGCTCTGGGTGCTGGTGCTCGTGCGCGTTCAGGTCCGGGCTGGCTTCTCGCTGCCGCTCTGGCTTAGTATCAGCTGTCTGCCAAAACAAAAACACAGCACTTCATTCAGAGTTCCGACCTTGTCTCCTCCCATTAACCACAACACAAGGAACCGATTACGGCGTCACGTCTCCCTAAAGTACCCTAAGCCCCGCCCCTCGATAGCTAGTTCAATCATGTCTTCTCCAATTCATGACTGAAACTTCGCTCACCGTACTAGGGCGATGACTCCAGGTACCGTAACGCCGACCTCTTCCTGAATGGCCGGCTTCCGATTGTCCCCAGGATGAACTGCCCAACCATTCAGTAGGAAACCCGCAGCTCCTGTTGTACAGTGCCCTCACCAGTCGAGAGGGAGATTGTTGATTTGGATTCATTCGCTCTCTGTCACAGACAACCATTAAATGTATTTATCTAAATGCTAGAAGTATCAGAAACAAAATTCTAGAACTTGAAGCTACTGCACTAACAAGTAACTATGATGTGATAGGTGTTACTGAAACTTGGTTGTCTGAGAGTGATGGGGACGAATATAATATTTGTGGGTATACACACATATTATATATTGTGGGTATAGGAAAGACAGGCAGGACAGAAGAGGAGGAGGGGTAGCGCTATACATAAGAAACAGTCTTGAAGCCCAGGGGTTAAACCTGGACAAAGAAAATAAAGCCGAATCAATATGGGTCAGAATAACAGACAAAAATTCAAAGGGCATAGTAATAGGAGCATGCTATAGACCACCAGATTCAGATGGTGAGCAAAATAATCTGTTATAAAATGACATTAGAAATGCATGTAGCAAAGGAGAAGCCATACTAATGGGGGATTTCAACTTCCCCCATATAAAATGAGAAAACCCGATGGGTAGCACGAAGGATGAAATAGAAATGGTGGAAATGACAAATGACTGCTTCCTAACACAATTTGTCAAGGCACCGACTAGAGGGGAGGCATGCCTTGATTTAGTCTTTTCAAATAACGAAGACAGAATAACTAAAACAACAGAGGTCAGAGAACCACTGGCAAACTCAAACCACAACATGGTCTCATTTGAAGTGTTTTTAAAACCCCAAAAGTAATGACTAAAGCTAAGGTTTACAATTTTAGAAAAGCAAACTATGAAGGTATGAAACAGAGACTAACAGAAGTAGATTGGAGTAAAATAGAGAAAACATCCACAGAAAAAGGATTGTTGTTCTTCAAAAATGTAATCCTAGAGGCGAAAAACAATTACATCCCTAAAGTGGACAAATCTAAATGTAAAACTAAATGGCCAAAATGGTTTAATAGATCAATTAAAAAAAAATATTCAGCGAAAAAAGACACTTTACAGAGCATTAAAAAAGGACCAAAAAGAAAGTACACAGAACGAGTACATAGAACTGCAAACGCAAGTCAAAAAGGAAGTTAGAAAGGCCAAGAGAGAAATAGAAATGAACATTGCTAAGGGGGCTAAAACCAATTCCAAAATGTTTTTCCAATATTACAACAGCAAGAGAACATTCAAAGAGGAGATTAAATGTTTAAGAGATACAAATGGCAAAATCGTAGATGAAGAAAAAAAAATAGCAAATATATTAAATGATTACTTTTCACAAGTTTTTACAAAGGAAGATACGGACAACATGCCCCACATGTCATCCAGTTCTTATCCAGTTTTAAATAACTTTAGCATAACTGAGGCAGAAGTGTTAAAGGGACTAGGAGCTCTTAAAATAAACAAATCCCCTGGGCCAGATGAGATCCTCCCAATAGTACTCAAAGAAATGAAAGAAGTTATTTACAAACCGCTAACCAAGATCATGCAGCAGTCTCTTGACACAGGGGTGGTACCGACAGACTGGAAAATTGCAAACGTAATACCGATCCACAGAAAGGGAAACAAAACTGAACAAGGTAACTACAGACCAGTAAGCCTGACTTCTATTATATGCAAACTTATGGAAACTATAATAAGATCCAAAATGGAAAATTACCTATATGGTAACAGGGTCCTGGGAGAACATGGTCAACATGGTTTTAGGAAAGGGAGATCGTGTCTAACTAACTTGCTTGATTTTTTTGAGGATGCAACATCGATAATGGATAATTGCAAAGCATATGACATGGTTTATTTAGATTTCCAGAAAGCTTTTGACAAAGTCCTGCACAAAAGATTAATTCTCAAACTGAAAGCAGTTGGGATTCAAGGAAACGCATGTACATGGATTAGGGAGTGGTTAACATGTAGAAAACAGAAAGTACTGATTAGAGGAAAAACCTCAGAATGGAGTGTGGTAACCAGTGGTGTACCACAGGGATCAATATTAAGTCCTGTGCTATTCCTAATCTACATTAATGATTTAGATTCTGGTATAGTAAGCAAACTTGTTAAATTTGCAGACGACACAAAAATAGGAGGAGTGGCAAACACTGTTGCAGCAGCAAAGGTCATTCAAAATGATCTAGACAAGATTCAGAACTGGGCAGACACATGGCAAATGACATTTAATAAAGAAAAGTGTAAGGTACTGCGCGCAGGAACTAAAAATGTGCATTATAAATATCATATGGGAGATACTGAAATTGGAGAAGGAATCTATGAAAAAGACCTAGGAGTTTTTGTTGACTCTTTTTTGTTTATGTCTTCATCTTGACAATGTGGGGAAGCTATAAAAAAGGCTAACAAGATGCTCGGATACATTGTGAAAAGTGTTGAATTTAAATCAAGGGAAGTAATGTTAAAACTATACAATGCACTAGTAAGACCTCATCTTGAATATTGTGTGCAGTTCTGGTCACCTCGCTATAAAAAAGATATTGCTGCTCTAGAAAGAGTGCAAAGAAGAGCATGTCATATGCAGACAGGCTAAAAGAATTGAATCTGTTCAGTCTTGAACAAAGAAAACTAATTCAAGCATTCAAAATTCTAAAAGGTATTGACAATGTCGACCCAAGGGACTTTTTTGACCTGAAAAAAGAAACAAGGACCAGGGGTCACAAATGGAGATTAGACAAAGGGGTATTCAGAACAGAAAATAGGAGGCACTTTTTTACACAGAGAATTGTGAGGGTCTGGAATCAACTCCCCAGTAATGTTGTTGAAGGTGACACCCTGGGATCCTTCAAGAAGCTTCTTGATAAGATTCTGGGATCAATAAGCTACTAACAACCAAACGAGCAAGATGGGCTGAATATCTTCCTCTCATTTGTAAACTTTCTTATGTTCTTATGTTCTTAATAATTATGTTAAGTAAAATAGCAGCGTGTATTACTTAAATTATAATTCCTGGGTTTGTCCTGCAAATAATAGTCCCGTTTTTATTATACACTCACACAAAACACATACACAAGTCCGTTAGAGTGTGAATTACTGCTAGTGGTGCAAACACAGTTTATTGTGATACAGTGCAGTGCTGTTCCCGGTTTGTGATGACCTCTGGTGACAGCTCTGGAATTGTGTTTAGCCATCTAGTAATATAGAACACAAGACAATTACAGAAAAACAAATAAAAAAAAAAAAAAAAAAAAAAAAAAAGAACATTTTTATTCCTCACAGGGTCTCTGTGGCAAAGTGGCTAGTGGAGGGGAACAGGTATAGCGGTGATGCGATGCAGGAGTGACAGGCAGACAACAGTTTCCAGTGGAAAGGTGCTTTTATTTATAATCCAGGTCTGGTGACCGTTAAATAATAAATCCCCGGCTATACACAACAATGTGTAAAGCACGGGGATAGCAATAATAGGACACAGTCCCGAACAAAACGAACACACGGTCACCAGTCCTGGGTGAGTGCAGACGTGCTTGTGGTGGGTGAAGACACTGTATTTTGTGACGGTTCCGTGCAGTGGTGATCCGGATTGTGCTGACCCTGGTCGACAGCTCCGGATAGGTGAGTTAACTGTCTGGTGGTGCAAAACGCAGACAATTACAAACAAACACAACACGCAATTCCTCTTTACAACGAGAGCTCCTCTCTCGATCCTTCTCTCTCCAAGCGTTAACCCAAACGAAGGAGAAGATCAGCGTTACCCTGGCCCCTATATGTAATCCCGCATGATATCGAGATAAACGGTTGCAGCTGCCTTATTACTTGCAGCTCCCTCTCGTTTACCTCTCAAATCAATACGGTCTTACAACAGATTCGCGCTTCCCTCCAGGCTGACCCACTTCCCTGACCCGGAAACGAACTGTCAGGCCAGCCCTTCCAGATACTTCTCCTCCCGTTCTTTAGCGCCCTCACAGGTTGGGAGGAAGATTCATCACCAGAACTCATCTTTCCGTCACAGTCTCTCACAGTCCTTACAGTTCAAAATGCTTTTAAACCAAATGAATGAATAGATAGATCGCTTCGAACCCTATTTAAACCTTCACTCATGACCCCTTGGTAAATTATTGCAGCTGCTCCTGTAATCCTCGCCTGTCACATTATTTACCTTCCCAGTCAATGAGTTGTTGTACCGAAGATTTGTCTCTTTTCTACATGACCGACTTCCTTTTAACCCTCGGAACAAAGTGTCAGGTCAAGTAGTCAGAGTATTCTGTTCCCGTTACTTAGTGCCCTCACAAGTTGGGAGGGAGATTTACCACCAAATATCATTGTCTTTCTGTTACAAACCACCAAGATAAATTATTTTAACTAGACAAAAAAAAAAAAAAAAAAAAGAATACATTTATAACTAAAGATGAAATTTTGGTACAGGTATGGTTGTACATTTTGACAAGCTAGCAAAATGTGACGCTAGTACATGTCATATGTTGCTACCATTAGCAAATTGAGGAAATAGCAAACATTTATGTTACACTGATTCATTTCAACTTTCTCGTTATGCATTCTTATTCCGACATGATAGCCTTCGCCCAGTTGTGTTGCAATATTTGCACTCCCTAACATTGCCAGCTTTATTGTGTTGTCTAAATGACATTTATATATTCATGTTTCTTAACACTACAAGCGCCGGAATTTTTAACTACCTAGAACTGCCAAACCGGTCATTTTAACCCGTAGCTTTTTAAACAGCTGTAATATGATAATGAAAGACAAACGATCATATCAAATACAAACGTTTTATTTATGAACATCAAATCAAACATTTGCATAGCACCACAACACATTTAAATGGAGAACAAACCATAACATATGATTTTTCAAAAATAGCAGTACAAAAAAAAAACAAGCATCGGCTGCAGCACTGCCAGAAGGGGCATCTGTCTCTGTCCTTTTCTGATCCATATGTGCTTGCTGAAGCTCCATGACTAACTGCAAGATGAAGTCCCTCCTATTGCAGTTTTCCCCAGTACATTCCTTGTATAAAACATACGCATCGATGGCTGCCAGGTCCAAAATGTTATAAAATACAGCCACAGGCCACCAACGACATCCGCCTTTAACTGAACACTGCCGTGATATCTGGTCCAGCACATCCACACCAAATTTTCTGGCATTGTAGTATTCCACTGTCTCAGGCTTTTTTGCCATCAGTTCCGATTGCCAATGGGTTTTGTGCTTAGAGCTGAGAATAATCACTGTTTTATTCTTCCTGCACTTGTAAACACTGATGGTGGCACAGTCGTTGTGCCTGAACAATGTAGTCAAGGGTGCAAGGGTGCTCAGAAGCCTGGAGCTGAAGTGGGTAGTTCGCATCTCGTCTTGTTTACAGTTCCTAGGGTTTTTTCTTTCTTCAATTCTCTGGCCAAATGCAGTGAAAAAAAAATTCTGTGGTCACATTCCTCCCTTTGTCAAGGTACAGCTCAGTCTGCCTCAGCACCATGCTGTTTCCTGGCAAGTGTCATCCCTGCCCAGCTAGGGAAACCATTGATGAGATATTTTAAAACAACATCCGCTGCCGGCCAGAACTTGATGCCAAATTTGTCAGGTTTGTTAGCCGTATACTGGGTGAATGGACAGGGTGATTTTGTAGGAAACAGCTGCTCATCTACAGTGATGTTTTGGCCTGGCTTGTAACAGGCAATGCTTTTAGTAATGAAACCATTCCAAATGTCTGATGCCAAGGCAAATTTATCAGTCAGAAGGTGTGTGACTCATGTTGCTCTCTGTAACAGAAATACAATGATTCTTGGTTGTAAATCTCCCTCCCAAAAACCTGTGAGGACGCTAAGCAGCAAGAACAGAGTTTTTCGGATGGGCTGATCTGACAGTTCTTTTCCAGGGTCGGGAAGTCGGCCAGTCTGGAAGAAGGCGAGACTCCGTTGCAAGAACGTATTGACCCAGAAGGGAAACAACGTGGCAGCCACAAATTGGAGAGGCGATTGCACGTGTTTACCAAGAGGTCATGCGTGACAGCATAAAAGGCGATGGAGAATCATAATCTTTTCCTTAGCATTGGTTTAAATGCAAAGAACAGAGAAGGACTAAAAGAAAGCCAGAATTTAAGTGTGAAGCAGTTAGTAAGTGTTTTTGTTTTTTTGTCTGTGTAGATAATTGTCTTGTTTGTTGCACTAGATGGCCAACACAATTCTAGAGCTGTCGCCGAGGGCCAGCACTAAAACTGGAAGAGCACTACACATACTGTGACAAAGCAATAAATTTGTATCACCCACCACGAGCAATACTGCACTCACCTAGGACTGGTGACCATGTATGTATTATTGTGGGGCATATATGTGTGATTTATTATTGTTTGTTTATTATTGTTTCTGGTCACCAGACCTGGAATTACAAATAGAAGACCCCTTTTCCAAACCAAATTAAGTCTCTATTTCACTGCACTACATCACCCCCTGCACCTGTATCCACTCAGCTACCTACCGATTGCATGCCATTGTCTGAGGAAAAAAAGGAATTCCCAGTGCTTGAACAACAAGCTCTCCAGATGAACACCTTTGCCCCCGTATATGCGCTGCCCTCACTGTCGCTTTCAGAGTGGCTCATTTCTAGAACCCACGAATGGTCGCTGTCATTCCCAGTGTCACTGATGACCCCTGCATCAGAGTCATCTTCATCCACAGTGTGTAGCATTTCTAGAACATGCTCTTCTGGTCACTCTCCATCTCTGAGACATTTTTATTGTTGGTGTATCACTCTCAGTATGCCCACTCAATCTCAGTATAGTTGTAAGAATGAACTTGCAATGCTACACGCAAGGGGGGGTACCTATGACTCAGAGGTGTGTTTTTCAAGCACTCAAAGAATGTAGACAGGTAGACGTCACTTGATCACAGGACTGATTGTATTGAAAATGACAGGTGATTGTATTGAAAAGGACAGGCAGGATTATAGGCTATATTTGATAGACAAATATGTACTGAAATAACTGGTTAAAATGACCGGTTTTGGCGCATCTAGGTAAACATGCTTATAATTATCAATTTCTCGTGAATATGCAGCTCAAAAGCAGTGTGTCCAAATAGTACACGGTGCAACGGCTTTTATTTTTTGTACAACAACAAAATGCTTTCCGGTCATTGCTGCAGCTCCATCAGTACAGACCCCAATGCAATTACTCCAGCTGAAGTCATAAAATCATCTAATAGTCTAAAAATATTGTCTGACTTGTTTGTTGTTTTGAGCTCCTTGCAAAACAAAAAGTCTTCCAGTATTCCCTTATTCTACACATACCGAACATGGGCGAGTAAATGGGACATTCAGAAATGTCTGTGGATTCATCGAGTTGTATAACAAAATCATTGTCACGCAACTGGTATTTATTGTGTGTGTTTCCTCTGCTTTGTAGTCTGTTGTGCTCCTGCTGAAATAGCTCTATTACACCATACCCGAGAACGTGTTACATAACCTGAGAACTAGAGATCTTCACAAGTCCAAATTAATCAATCCGACCCGATCCCGACCTGATGCAAAATTCTTGTTATTAGAACCGGATCTGACCTGGACCAAAAAAACAGTGGAATGCTTTTCCTTTCCCGAGCTTATTATATGCACTGACTAGATACTAAATACTAAAGCAGTGGTTTTTTTCAGTCAACCTGGAAATCTGACTGAACTACAACAGTGTTTATTCCATCATGAATCTACACAGACTGTAAAATTAAATATATAATATGCTTGTGCAAAAGATACAAAGATAAATGCATTATCTGAAAATCAGATGAAAAGTACGAGCTCGTAAATGGGTACAAACTTAACAAAACAGAAAATGGAATTGAGATGTAAAAATTGTGTTTTGCAAAACTTGTTTTCCTTCTTTGTCCACAATAACAAGAAATGATTCCCACGCCGCAGACTTGCATTTTAAACTTTGCTTTTGTTCATTGAATTTGTTTTTCTTAAGTTGTTTTTTCACATTGTTCATAAACAAATCCATTACTCCAACTTTTAAGAATAATCTAAAAGAAACCCCTTCGACACGGGTCATGTGTCTGCTACTGTGCTCTGCAAGCCATGTCATGTGCTACTGATGGAAGCCAATCCACGCAAATGGAATTACAAACAATGATTTTTAGTACCAAAGAGAGCCTCTTTAATAGTAATCAACAGTTTAAGTATTACTGAATAAACAAAATTGAACCCGACCCAACCCAACCCAAGTGTTGCGTGACAATTTTGCACCGGAACACCCGTTCAGTACGGGTCAGGCCTTGGGTCCTCGGGTCCGGGTAGACCCATGAAGACCTCTACTGGGAACACGTTAATTCCTGCGAATGCTTATGACATGCTGAAGCTAATATGTTTCAGCATGTCACAAGCAGGCAGGGAAAATAACACATTCTCTGGTTTATTTTTGGAACTCTTTGAAAAGTCCTCAAGGCCCTCCAGGGGGTCGCGGACCCCCAGTTGAGAACCCCTGTCCTAGGTAACAACCACAGCCTAGAGCTAGGACAGTTATTCCAGAACCCCAATCCCCACTGAAAGCTGTGGCTTCACTTTCTTGTCATAGACTTTGGAAATCACACTGCACATGTGCACCAGGGCGGTGGAGAAGAACACCCTGCTATGGATTTGCTGTGTTCACAATTTATTTCCAGTGACTATAGACACACATTCACATACTGTATATATAGTATGTGTATATATGTATAAATAAATTATGTTTTATTACATATTCGATTATTTGTTTTGGTTTTATTGCTATTTTATTTTATTGTAAAGTGCTTTGAGATCTTATGATGAAAAAGCGCTATACAATTTTAGTTTTATTACTCTTATTATATTAAATAATGTGAAAGGGTGGCACCCTATACAGTATATATTTAGTTTTTTCATATACATTTTTGTACATAACATATTAGCAGTAGTCGTATTATGGCCAATGGTTTTAGGAAACTTAACCAATTAAGAATGAAAAAGAATTTAAACTTAGTCATTCAGATTCATTTTTGACACTTAGACACCAAAAACCTACTGAAATGACCTGTGAAACTTCTTGAAAGAAAGAAAAGCTAACTAAGAAAAAGCTTCTCTAGAACATCATCTAATATAGTAGTAATATATATATATATATATTATATATATATATCATATATATAATATCGATAGATATATATATTAAGAATACATTCTTAAAATTATGTACAAAAAAACTCCAAAATATGTTTTCTTGTTTCTTTTAAAGAAAGATTTTCTTTTGAAAGATGAGTATTTTGTAATGGATTTTAAATAGATCTAAGTGAAGGTAATGGATTTTTAAATAGTACACCTATAAGCGGACACTTTTCATAATCTATTTTAACCACAATGATTTGACAAACGTTATACATTCCAGGATGTTTTTTCCTTTTGGGATTCAACATAGTAACTTTGAAACAAGGCGATTATTGAAATGGATTATGTTTTTGTGTGCCCAAAAACCTTATATGGGAATAGAATATGCTGTTGGGTTTCTTTCTGGTATGATGCAGGTTGTAATCTTCTGTAAAGCTTTAAAGCACCCACCATCTCTATGGTTTTTATGCCTGACAAATTGGAGTCAGAGAAGGCAGCTCTTAGCAGTAGTTTTGTTATACATGTGTTTACGTTCAAAGTGATATATAAAAAAAATGTGTGCTAAAGAAAGTACAGTACTAATAAAGCAATTAATCTCTAATGCAATACCACCCTAAACATTTCTGACCAAGAGTTAAGTGGGGTCAAACTACTATGCTGTGTTTGCCAGGGGGGCTTCTGCAGAATCAGAGTGGTTTAAGAGTTTCTTGATTTTGGTCAGCAGGTGGCAGTATTGCCTGTAAAACATTGTAGTGTGTTTTCTGTGTTAAAGTGGTGGCAAAAAACATTGCATCAATGTACAGTTTTATTTCAGATTTTTTAAATAGGAAAAGTAATTAAAAAAAAAAAAAAAAACTTTAATAAAAAATGATTGAGAACCAGCCATTTATTTCATTACTAATTGAATATATCTACCCACAATATAAAAAAAAAAAAATAAGAAAAATCACATTTAACATTCAAATTCAGGCAAGTTATTTTTAACACAACACATTTAAGCAAGATCAGTTGAAATTATGAGACAGGTATACAAATCTATTTTTTTTTCAATTAGATATCAAATGCCATTAAAAAAATGTATCGTGGGTATTGGATACAAAATGTATCTATTCAATTATCATTTGGAAAATGAATTATCTCTCTGTAAACAAGGCAAAACACGTCCATGTAGTTATTCCCTAAAGCGGATTATAAATTATAAATTCATAATACTATATATTATAAATTAATTTGCCTTTTGTGATAATAATTTGGTTGGAAATCCAAATTATGGAAATCAAGTACATAAGGCATACTGCATATGTGCAAACCTGCTTGATCAGTACTGGATACACTAAGGGTGGTACATTAATAGTATGTACTGGACCACATACTGTGTCAACATATAGTAACTCAGTAGAGCCATTCATAATGACATGGGTTAGAAGGGCTTACTTACCATTCTCTTGGGATTCAACACCAAGTAACCATTTAGTTGTGCCTTTAAACATACCTCTAATATCGTCTGTCTGTTAAACTAGGATAATTATTAAATTAAATGAATGTTGTTTTTTGTCCATTTATTTTGAACACAGAGAGTTACTCAATTTAAGGTGGAATTCTCAAACATGGTGTCAGGAGATTGCAGTTAATCACTTGTGTGCACACTTGTATTTACACAAATAAACAGAATACAAAATGCAATGAAGCACCTGATACTCTTGAATCCCTAAACTAACCACTGAGGAGCTATCCTCCTTTATATATGTGGCCATACTCGATTAATTAGCAGTCAATTATTCAATCCACTCTCATCATTTGATCCGCTCAAATGGAGGAGAAAGTACACCGTATTTATAGTCCCTGCCAAAACCACACACAATATTTATGCAAATGCACATGTCACAAAGGGTAAGCAATGTTAATAGACATCTTTTATCTATGTTCTGACAGCACAAATCTACCTTTAGTTAATTTTCTGCATTATTACTATTTATTGTCTTAGTGAAGCATAGCATTGACAGCATATTGATTGCATTTTGTCTTGATTTAATGTTCCCTAGAGATAATGTAAATAAAAACATTTTATAAATTGGAGCGTGGACTGAACCCTGTTGAACACCACAGCTATCTGGCAAAGCAGTTTGCAATTAATTATTCTAACAAATTTGACAAAAATGACAAACCTACACCAGTATTTGATTAAAGACAGGATAAAGGATGGAATAGCCAACTGTCTCTAAGGAAGTAGATCTTTCAAGTGGGAGAAGAGCAAATGGAGTGTCATGACTGCAACTCATTTTTACATTTAAAACATGCACAGGGGCTGGCCTTGTATAATGAATAGACCTGAATAGATCGGAATACTGACTGGAAAGGAGACATCAGAGGATTATATAAAACACACATTTCTGTGTAATTGTAAATAAACCACATGTTCCATGTATTATTAGGGCTGATAAAACATATTTGGACCATATCCACACATCTTTTTTCAATCTTTTGTTTCCATGCAAATGCTTAATGAGTACAACTTTTGGTGTGAATTTAGAACCAAGTTACTACAAGTGCTGTACAATGTTCTTTGAAAAGTTTTTTTTTTTTTTTTTTTTTTACTTTTTTCAATGAGAAAATCAAATAACAAATTAGTATATTTCAGTGTAAATTAAATCAGTTACTTGTTTTATAAACGTAATGTTATAAATAAATGCAGGTAAAACACAAAGGTCACACTTTATATTAAGGGGCACCTTTTTTAGCTTATTAACAGCGTACAATTAGTTTACTAACATGGTAACAACTATTGTTTGTTTTTGCTTATGTTTACTAATATATTGTAACTTACTACAGGATTATCAACTACAAAACCGATCATATAAATGAAATGGGCTGCTGAACCTGCACCACCTAGGGCTGCTGAGCCTTCACTGCCTAGGGCTGTTAAGCCTGCCATGCCTTGGTAGGTCAAGCCTGCAATGGCCGAGGGGGTCTGTCCCGCATCAACTGGGTAAGCCAGTTTGCCATCGCCCAGGGATGCCTGTTTGCCATTGCCCGGGGATGTATGTATGGAAATTCTGGGTCTGCAGCCCAAGCAAAGGGAACCGTTGGCTACAGAGAAGGAGGAGAGGTGAGGAGACCACCTCCACCTGCACTGCCGGAGTATGCAGTGCTGCTGCCACTGCTCAGCGTGTCCTGCACTGAGGACAACATTACTGTTGCCTGCACCACCAATTTGAAGGGGTACACCCACCCCCTGTGCGTATATGTATTATTTGTATTTGTGTTGAGTTATTATTTAAATGTATGGTTTGGTGTTTTAAAAACACAATGTTTGGTTGTTGTTGTGCATCCATGCTCAACTTGTGAAGAATGTGACCATCTCCAGATGATTGATTTATTGCTCATCTGGAGATGTTCACATGTATAAAAACCTCCAGCTTTGGGTGAACGAGGTTGGTGTTCAGAATGGAGAATGAGAGACATGAACTTGTGAGATAAAGAAAGTAGGAATAAAAACAATTGCTACTCAGGCTGGCTATAAACCAGCACTTGTTTTGTATCTGTTTGGTTGTTTTGGCCACCATGCCGTTTTCATTTGCAAAGTGTTTTGTTGTTTAAATCTTTTATTTTATTATTAGATGTGCACATTAGAGCTTTCATACCCCAGTATTGTTGTCTGTCTCTTCCTGGTCTGACACCTGTGTCACAATATTATAAATAAAGGTTTGTATATTTTGAATTTAAGTTTGGCAGGGATAGCATTAAAATCCCATCCCTGCAGAAATAATATGTGGAATGTTTTCAGCATATGTCCTATCCATGTCAAGAAGCTGTAGAGCTAGTAAAAATGTTTGTATATTTTATGAAGTTTTTACCAGTTCAAGCACTTCACTTTGCTTGAGTGTTCTAAGTTACCGGTACTGAAGTAGCGTTTAAAAAACCTGTGTATCTGATGAGTATCAGTCTATAATGTTCAGGTAAACTCAACGCATTTAAAAGTTTTGCATATACTGTATATTTTTAACAGAAAGCTGATTTTGCTTTTGTGCAGACACCATAATAACTGTACAGTAAACAAAGAAAGAAACTAATGATAATAATAATAATTATTGTTATAGCTACTATTATAGCTTTTTTTCACATTTTGTCAGTCAGTGCCTCAGAGTTTCATACATTTAAATGAGGATTTTTTTTCCCACTTATCTACAGACCATACTCCACACTGTTAAAGAGAAAAAAGTTTTTTATTGAGAAAAAAAATTTATATTAAAAATACAAAACTGAAAGATCATAATTGGATAAGTCTCCACCCACCTGAGTTAATTCTTGGTGGAAGCACCTTTGGCAGCAATTACAGCTGTGAGTCTGTTGGGATAGGTCTCTACCAACTTTGCACACTTAGATTTGGCAATATTTTAACATTCTTCTTTACAAAACTGTTCAAGCTCTGTCAAGTTCCTTGGGGAGGACGGATGGACAGCAATCTTCAAGTCATGCCACAAATTTGCGATTGGCCTTAGGTCGGGGCTCTGACTGGGCTACTCAAGGACATTTAACTTTTTGTTCCTTAGCCACTCCAGTGTAGCTTTGGCTGTGTGCTTTGGGTCGTTGTCATGCTGAAAGGTGAATTTCCATCCCAGTTTCAGCTTTCTTGCAGAGGGCAGCAGGTTTTCCTCAAGAACTTCTGTGTACTTTGCTCCATTCATTTTCCCTTCTATCCTGACAAGTGTGCCGATGAGAAACATCCCAATAACATGATGCTACCACCAAAATGCTTCACAGTAGGGGTGGTGTTCTTTGGGTGATGTGCAGTGTTGGGTTTGCACCAAACATAACCCTTTGCATCAGACTACAAAACTTTTTGCCACATGGCTACAGAATGAGTGGGGTTTTTTTTGCATACTTCAAACCGGTTTCAAGATGGGCTTTCTTGAGTAATGGCTTCTTTCTTGTCACCCTACCATACAGGCCAGATTTGTGGAGTGCTTGGCATATTGTTGTCACATGCATACATACCATTGTCATTGGTAGCCAATCTGATCAGTCTCCTTCTTGTTCGGTCATCTAGTTTGGAGGGACGGCCTGATCGAGGCAAGGTCTTGGTGGTGCCATACACCTTCCACTTCTTAATAATCGTCTTGACTGTGCTCCAAGGGATATTCAAGGCCTTTGGTATTTTTTTATACCCATCCCCTGATCTGTGCGTTTCAACAACTTTGTCCTGGAGTTCTTTTGAAAGCGCCTTGGTGCTCATGGTTGAGTCAGTCCTTTGAAAAGCACTACCCAGCAGAGGGAACCTACAGGAATTGCTGAATTTATCCTGAAATCATGTGAATCACTACAAATTAACACATATGGAGGCCACTTAACTTGGTGTGTAATTTTGAATGTGACTGGTTACACCTCAGCTAATTTAGGATTGCTATTACAAGGGGGGTAGACACTTATCCAACCAAGCTATTTCAGTTTTTATTTTCTACAAATTTCTAGAATATTTTTTTTCACTTGGAAGTTGTGGGGTAGGATGTATAGATAAATAAAAAAAATAATAATAAAAAAATGATTTTAATGCATTTTAATTCCAGGCTATAAGGCAACAAAAGGTGAAAATTTTGAAAGGGGTGTAGACTTTCTATAGGCACTGTGTGTGTGTGTGTATGTATGTGTATATATATATATATATATATATATATATATATATATATATATATATATATATATATATATATATATATATATTATTTATACTCCTTTCTCTGTGTCCAGTTAAGAAATGTACTGCGATATGAATTAAAGCTGTGTTTGTGTAGCAGTGAACAATTGCTTTGAGTCTTACAACAAAATAAATTTGTTTATTTAACACTTAATTCTATATATATATATATATATTATATATATAGATATAAGAGATATATATATATTATATATACCGCTATATACAATATGATCTTATATATATAAACTACAAGGAGCTACACTTACCTTGATGAACCTTACAATCGATTAGCACTGGAAATGGCAGAATAAAGTATTATAACTAATCCATTTTCATGTTAAGATTGTGAATCATCAGAGGGGGTGTTTGTGAGTTGGTACAACAAGTGGCAGTGCAGCTGTGGTACGTTTAATGGAACTGATGTCTCCTGAAAGATTGTTATCTTATTTCTATACAAACTCATTATTGTAACGTTCAGAGAACGTGTCGTCTGATTTAGTCTTTGGCAAAATCCCCAAGTTCACCATGCACTGCACTGAAGTCTGTAAATAATGATGTATTAGATAGTACATCATCGGATTAGGGTGTAACAAAGGAATAGGCCAACTATGGTAAAGCGTCGACAAGAACACAGAGGAGTAATGTTACCATACTAATCTGGAAACAATCAAGAAACAGTTATTAACTTAATTGACTTCAGACATTTATACTCTTTAATTCAATCTATCATTGTAATTATCCTGCGATTGAGCTAATGCCTAGATACTATTAACCTTGCTGATCTCCTCCTTAATGATCTCTGTCTGCAATTGCTTGAAAAGTTTGTGTAGTAAAGATGCTAATTATATTCAATAGCTTTTTAGGTAACCTGGACCAAGCAAAAGTGAAAGAAACGTAATAGGAGATTATAGTTGCCTAAACCTAATCTTGAGCATTACCTGATGCATCGGCAAAGAAGGATACATAGGCTTGAACGACTGGGGTGGCTCTCTCAAACAAAGGACTCACTTAGCCATCCCCACCCCACACCATTGTAGCATTATTGCATTCTTTAAAGTGGCAGGCTAGCCCACATCACCCCTAGTTGCAAAGCAGTTTTATTCAGCCGTCATTCAAGATCACAAGAGGAAAGTATTTCAACAGGTTCTAATTACATAACTGTACTTAGAACAATATTGGGCGATACACAGTTCATGATGTAAACCAACCTTTCTGCATGAGTACATTCCAATTGTTTTACTCTTCCACTTCTTTTTTTGCATATAAAACATTAAAAGAAAAGCTGCAACGATCATAGAAATGCTTTGTCCGTGTAATAGAGGCATTCGGTTTTACTTCACGTTGTAATCTCAAATAAACAAGTGGCAAATGGCTTTAACAGTGTAATACTTCCAGAGGAAGGAGCTTTATTATTCCCTTGTGCACATGGTGATAGGACACAGCAAATCAGTCATTGTGGTTTGAAGAAGCTCGGGATGTGATACTGAGCCAAAATCTCTTTGCATGCTCCAGGTTCAGGATGTCATTTATTGAATTTGGGAGGCAAAAACAGGTCTTTTGATGTACAGTATTTTTGTTTTATTTTATTGCCATATTTTTTTGTATTAACTTCTTGAAATGTTTTTTTTTTTATTTATTATTTATTAAGTTTCCAGTCTTGTTGCTCTGCCTCGGTTTTGTAATCAATGAATAACCACATACATAATGAAATGCAGTATAATGTTGTAAAGAATACAGTGAGTATAGGATACAATGGATGATCACATAATAAGATAGATCAGTAAATCAGTCATAATCTGAAAAACCTGCATTCCACAGTGGGAGCAGTGATGCACACGCTTTCATACCTCACTTGCTTGCCATGTTAAAATCAGGAGAATAATATCTAGGTCAGACAAGCTCAGCTCAGATTCATTAACCTGATATGATTTTATAACATCTGACAACTGACATTTTTTAACATTCAAGATGTATAGTATTTTTTATATAATATTTTATAAAATATTTACTGACACAAATTCTAAATCTAAATAAATATGTTTATAAAAGAGCATTAGGATGCGCTGATAAATGATACAAGGCAGAGGTTGCATTTGAAATGCTGCTTAGGGGACCAGGTTGATTTACATGCTTCCAAAAACACTTTGCAACTACAAAAAGAAAAGCGTCTGTGATACCAAAAATGGTAACACAGTGCACTGGTTACAAAAGGTTGCAGAAACTTTAGAAATATCATAACCCTGGTTCTCTGAAATAGAAATATAACCATTACCTAATGGGCTATACATCTCTTAGAGCCTGAATTACCTGAGCATTTCTATCAACACTGCTCCTTTAAAAAGTGCTGTCTGCATCAGATGGTGACTCTGCCCCCAGGAGATATCAACGACTTTTGAAGAGGAATTAGTGCAATACAAAATGTAACCATTACCAAATGAAATTCAATACCCAAGCCGTCGCAAGTGATGCAAGATTGTCTAAAAAGGAAGTTAAAAACTGCCCTTACCCAAAGTCCGATTGAGGGTTCATGGCATATGGTCCACAGTACAATGAGGGAGGGGCCCTCACTACAGTATATATGCTCCAAGGTTAAACTGAGTAATCTTAGCTTTCAAACACGAGAAGTCCAATTAAGGTGAACAGTTAACTACCCCGAGTGTTAATGTGGAACACAATGAAAAAGTGTGTTAAAGGGCAGAGTGAATAGCTGCCCTTAACACTGATCCCAAAACCAGGGTTCTGCTGAGCTACAACATGCAGTCCGTAGAATCCGGTAAAAGCATGAGGCATGGGGCTCCCGAGTGGTCCATCCAGTAAAAAGCACTCGTGTAGAGTGCAGGATGCACCCTATAGACCGGTTCAAGTCCAAGCTATTCCTTTGTCAACCGAGGACAGGCATTCCCAGGGGACAGCGCACAATTGGCTTAGCGCTACAGTATAATTGTAAATCTCGTAAAACTACTCACTTCTAGATCTTTTGTAGTCATCTTTGTATTACTTTAGTATAAATACATGTTAATTTGGATTCATATGTTGTTTTTTTCTGACTTTATGTGAACGAAAAGACACACATTTGCCCATTTTCCCATTGGAAATAGTGATATTTTGAAATATCACTGTCCTGGTCACAAAAGCAAAGTTTGTGGGGAATAATAGCCATTTTCTATACTTCTGAGGCATAAGCAATTAGGAAATAACACTTACTACCCAGGAACAAATATTCTGTTACATAGTGTTATTATTTACAATAAAACCTTGGACGCTGTAGCATTACAGATTCATCGCCCTACCTTTGTTGTTCTTCGTCCTTCTTCTAGTCTGACGTCACCCCTGCAAAGCTATCTTGTTCACACAGATGCACCCTGGAATAACACCCAAGAGGCTGCATGGCCTCTTAGGAGTGACCAGTGACCTTTTCTGGGTGGGACAGGTTGGCTAAATCGTATGCAATCCTGAGCGTGTCTATAATCCACCTTGACAGGGCTGGTCTGTTGAACTTAGACCCCAAACAAACAAACAATTTCTCAGTTTGCTGCCAACCCTGGATGCAAAACATAACCTTAGCTCTGGTCACCACAGAAAAAAGAGAGGCTTTTGCAGTTGACCATACAGGAGCTTTCCCAGTGCCGAGAACCAGGTCCTCCTGGGCCACTTCAGGTCTACTGGGAACACCCGATCCCGGCCTTATGTGATCTTCTCCAAGCACAATGGAAGCAGTGGCAATGGTGGAAAGACACAGACCAGAGTCTTGGGCCATCTGTGGGCCAGTGCGGGAGGCCTCTTCTCAAGAGGTCTGCTCCCCTGGCAGGTGAACTTCTCTCACTGAAAGCAGGTGCAACACGATTGAGGCTGGGAGACTGGACACTGCCCTGCTGGTTCATATAAGACACCACTGTGGTGTTGTCCACGCAGATCAACACGTGTCTCCACTGTATCTCCAGGGAAAAATGCTGCTGGGCCCACAGCTCCAAAACATTTACGCTGAGACCTTCCCATGGTGTTTCCCACACACCCAGGTCATTCCAGACAGCGGCCCAACCTAGATTAGAAGCGTCTGTGGTCACCCCTTCTCTGGGGAGGGCGCATGTGTAGGAGGCTTAAGGGGAGGATCTGATGCTGCTGCTACCAGGCCCAAAAGCCTCTGGAAGGTCATTGCCTTCCCCGGCCACGTTGTGCTGAAAAAGCTCAAAGCAGGCAGTTAGCCTGAATTCTGTCATCCGACAGAGTGCCGATCATCATCACGACATTGAGGCTCACACCGAAATTTACAACCCTGTAGGCTTTTTGATTGGTTCACCGTTAGGCTTAGCCATTGGAGGTAATTGGTGACCAGCTCCATGTGTAACACTGCCTGTACTGGTGACTCAGCACATATCAGCCAGTCGCTAGATAATTGAGAACTCTTATGCCTTTGCATCTTAGAGGAGCCAGTATAGCGACCATTCACTTTCAGAAAGTGTGAGGAGCTAGAAAGAGGCTGAATGGTAGTACATGGAACTCGTACACAGTCCCTTGAAAAGCGAACCGCAAGTACATTCTGTGGCCTCGTCTCACAGGGATATGGAAGTAGGCATCCTTGAGTTGCATTTTAGTGAACCAATCACCTGGCCTGATTGACTGCAACAGCTGTTGCATTGTCAGCATCTTGAACCTTTGTACCTTCAAGTACAGATTGAGATGTCTGAGGTTAAAGATCATCCTGAAGCCACAATCTGGTTTTGGCACTAGAAAGTACCTAGAGTAAAACCTTATGCACTGTGGCATGGCTGCTGAACTGTATGGAGTTTGGTGGTGTCTTGGAACGAAGGGGAGACATTGTTACCATGGGGTACTTTGAGCAAGTTTCATTGAGCTCTGTATTCTAATGCTGTAACTAAAAGCAACAAACCTGTACGAAAGAAACGAAGAACCTTGAATGGAAAAATTGCGTTTGGACATTGTTTATACACTTCACGAACCCAACCCGCTCCTCTGAAGAGAACACATAAACATTACTATTATTATTATTCACCTTATTGCATTCACAATGATCAGTTTTCTTTACAGTTTCATTTACTTACAAAAACTAATATCTTTCACTGCTGTTTAAAAATAATAATAATAATAATAATAATAATAATAATAATAATAATAATAATAATAATAATAATAATTTTTTTTTATTAATAACTTGAAATTGCCTGAATAAATCAAAACATTCACTGAGTAACAGTTACATCCTCCATAATTGTAAATAATATTGTTTAAAAACAAATGTGGTTATTGAAATAAATCAAACCTACAATTTTAATGGGTCAGCAGTCGATAGCTGTCCAACCTTCACTGATTCATGTGTTTGCAGTGAACCTGAAGAGTATTCTGTTGAAACTGACGGGTTTCATTTGTTGTTGTTTAGTTGTTGTCTGTAGCAGAAGAACTACTAGAGTGTATTTTGAGAAGTGAAAGCATGTTTAGCACACAGGTGGTACAGCAGACTAGATGTACTTCCGTCATACTGGAACTCACTTTGACAGTAGATACAAGTAACCCTTTTTTTATCCAATGAACAGTCATAAAGCTTTTAAGAAATATTTGTCCCATTAACAAGTCCTTCAGTTTGAGTGCTTTGGTACATAATGCATTTCTATGATGTAAAATGGTGCCAAGAGAATGAATAATGGTATGCTCAGAGGAACAAAACAGGAGTTTAACGTGCATTAAAAAAATTATTCTCCCTAAAAATGTATGCGTTAAACGCAGCAGTTAACTGCGATTAATTGACAGCTCTAATTATATATATATATATATATAGTGAACAACACAGCCTTATTTGGGGTTTGTGCCCTTATAAAAACGTGACCCAGTGACCTAACTTTTTTTCAGCGTTTTTTTATACACATTTTTATTATACAAAACAAAAACAAACAAACAAACAAAAGCCTAGCTCTTCCGAGCACTTACGTTCCTGACTAACTCATAGGACTGCTAAGCCATTTACCTGACATACAAGCAAAACCACATTTTAAACAAAAGCACATAAACCAAACACAGGTTTAACTTTTACACAATACTCTTTTCACAGTATACGACACACAATCAGGCTCTTCACACAGCAGCAGCCTTGAGCAGACTGGCTGCTCTCCTTTTATACCTGGCTGCTGGCCTCAACTTACAATAATGAAGTCAACTGCCAAAACAATAAATAATAATTCAACATTCCTGAAACCGAGAATGAGCACAAAAATACATTGGTAGTGTAAAAATACAGCTCGATCTAGTAGGTCTGAGTTGGGGAAGAGGATGTGTGACAAACGGTCAGTTTTGAATGCATGAGGAAGGCATCAAGAAGTGGGGACACCGATGCCTTGCCCCTAAAAGTCAGGTGACCTGTCCACGGGGATGCTGGAGTTTAAAAGGGAACTAGCAGTAGTAGCAGGGGAGAGTGGTGGACTGAAGCTGCTACAGTCCACAGAGTATCGATTGGGGGTGGTATAGTTGGGGAGAGGCCAGTGAAGGTGTTTGCCTAGCCTGGACAAGATGAACAACCAGTGAAGGTGTTTGCCCAGCATGTACAGGCCCCTGACTAACTCACAGGATGGCTAAGCCATTTACCTGACACACAAACAAAAACACTTTTAAACAAACACACATAAAACAAACGTAGGTTTAACTTTTACACAGTTCCTTTTTCACTGTATATGACTGTGGCAGTGTGCCCCGCCCCTGTTTGTATTTTGTGGTTTATGTTGTATGTGGCATGTTTTATGTTGTCAGTTGTATGTGGATATAGTGGTGAATGGGATATAAATGGGTCTGTGTAGCACGAGTGATTTAAAATATATAGTTGTATTTAGGCAGGTGACATGGGCGAGAAAGGAGAGAATTTAAAAATAATAATTTGTAACGATTGCTATTGCGTGCTGGTAGGACCAGCATGATACTTGTTTGTTTATTTCGACTCACTGTATTTGTCTGTTTGTCCATTTTTTTCGACTCACTGTATTTGTCTGTTCGTCCAGTCTGTTTTGTCTATGTTCGTTTGGCCATTGTGCGCTTTATTCTGAGTGTGTTGCTTTGTTCAACCTTTTATTTTCTGTTCAATAAACCATCACGATCAAGCACCTTCACCATTTTGCCTTGCAGTACTGTGTGTTTCTTCCGGGTCTGACGTCACCGCTTAAGCCATCCTGTGACAACGACACACAAGAGTCGGGCTCTTCACACAGCAGCTACCTTGAGCAGACTGGCTGCGCTCCTTGAATACCTGGCAGCTGGCCTCAATTTACAGTAATGAGGCCAACTTCCAAAAGAAAAAAAAAACCTATTAAATTAAACAAAAACAATTAGCTTGGCAGGGAGGCTTTTCATCCTGTCCCGACCACAAAACAAACATTTATACACTTGCAGGGCTCCTGCCCTTCTACTTACTTACTTACTTACTCTCTCTCTCTCTCTCTCTCTCTCTCTCTCTCTCTCTCTCTCTCTTTAATGTATGTAATGCATGTAGCAGGACAGGGGGACCTGCAATATATGTTTTATTGTATGGAACGGACAGAGTTAAAGCCTCCCTGCCAAGGTAATTGGTTTTGTTTAATTTAATTGGGTTTGTTTAATTATTAATTATCACCTGCACCTGGCAATTATTGAAAATTAGAGCCAGGTGCAGGATATAAAAGGGAAGCAGTCAGTCTGCTCTAGATTGTGGCTGCTGCTGAGTGAAGAGCCCCACTGGAAGTTGCAAAGGTCTGTGTAAAACTGGCATTTTGGTTTTATAAAAATTTGTATTAAGTGTTTTGTTTTGGTGTTTTATGTCAGGTAAACAGCTTAGCTGTCCTGAAAGTCAGACAGGGACCTGCATATGTATAGTGAGTGCTTTGTGTTTTGAATAAGTGTGCAGTTTTTATCTCTGGGTCACGTTTTTAAAGGGGCATGAACCCAAAGATAGGTTAAACTTGATTAATTTATTATATGTATATATACATACAATGCCTTGCAAAAGTATTCAGACCCCTGACCAATTCTCTCATATTACTGAATTACAAATGGTACATTGAAACTTTGTTCTGTTCAATATTTTAAAACACTAACTGTTTTAAAATTAAAGTAAGGTGACATTGGTTTTATGTTGGGAAACATTTAAGAAATAAAAAACTGAAGTCTTGCTTGCTTAAGTATTTAATCCCCACACTAATATTTGGTAGAGCCACCTTTTGCTGCAACAACAGCTTTAAGTCTTTTGGGGTAAGTATGTACCAGCTTTGCACACAGTGTCAGAGTGATTTTGGCCCATTCTTCTTGGCAGATTTGCTCCAGGTTGGTTGGATGATGCTTGTGGACTGCAATTTTCAAATGGTGCCACAGATTCTCAATGGGATTGAGATCAGGACTTTGACTGGGCCACTGTAGGACATCCACCTTTTTGTTCTTGAGCCACTCCAATGTTGCTTTGGCCTTGTGCTTGGGATCAGTGTCCTGCTGAAAGGTAAATTTCCTCTCAAGCTTCAGTTTTGTAGCAGACTGAAGCAGATTCTCTTGCAGCATTTTCCTGTATTTTGCTCCATCCGTTCTTCCTTCAATTGTAAGATGCCCAGTCCCTGCTGATGAGAAGCATCCCCACAGCATGATGCTGCCACCACCATACTTCACTGTAGGGATGGTGTGTCTCGAGGCATGGGCAGTGTTAGGTTTGCGCCACACATAGTGCTTTGAGTTTTGGCCAAAAAGCTCAATCTTGGTCTCATCTGACCAAAAAAGCTTTTCCCACATCGCAGCTGGGTCACTCATGCTTTCTGGCAAACTCCAGACATTCTTTCAGATGGTACTTTGAGTAACTGCTTTTTTCTTGCCACCTTCCCATACAGGCCAGTGTTATGCAGAGTTCTTGATATGGTTAACTGGTGCACCATTACTCCACTCCCAGCCACTGAATTCTGTCACTCCTTCAAAGTGATTGTTGGCCTCTGTGGCTTTCAAAAATCTCCTTCTTGGACAGCCTTTTCTTGGCAGTGCCTGGGTGGTGTGATGCAGCTTCCATTTCTTGATTATTGATCCAACTGTGCTCACTGGGATATTGAAACGCTTTATTTTGTACCCTTTCCCTAATCTATGCATTTGTATTACTTTATCTCTAACTTCTGTAGAATGCTCTTTGGTCTTCATTTTCCTTCAGATTCACAGCCTTACCAATGATCCTTCAACAGTGGGGTTTTTATGCAAAAAATGTGACAGCAACTTTAATGGTTCACAGGTGGAGGCCAATGGTAAGGTAATGGTGTCCTCGTTAGGGCAATTTCTTTCATTGGTGCAAACTGGGAGCTTCCACAGCACAGGGGTTGAATACTTATGCAAGCAAGATATTTCAGTTTATTTTTCTTAAATATTTCCCAACATAAAACCAATGTCACCTTACAATAACTGATTCTGAGTTTCGGTGTTTAAAAATAAAATATCAAACAGAATGAAATTAATGTACCATTTGTAATTCAGTAATATGAGAGAATTGGTCAGGAGTCTGAATACGTTTGCAAGCCACTGTATATAACCTGAACCAAATTCTTAATTCTTGCTTAGTGAGTATACTTTTGTGTGTTGCATTTTACACACATCTTGATGCAATTAACCTACTTGTAATATGTTAAGTGGAACATATTATGAAGAAAACTGTCCTATAATCTTTTGAGTGATAATTGCAGGGTGAACTATAAATCTTATAAGACATTTTGATTTACTGAGGGGTCAGCTGGATTGATAGGACAAATACAAATTTAAGTAAAAAAAAAAAAAAAAAAAAACCAAAAAACATCCTTGGTATAGTAAATGTTTTCTTTTAATGACAAAGGGAAGCTGAGAAGTTTAACCAACTGCAAACCATGAAAGAATCGGTTCAGAAAATGACACTGTATAGAACACCATATACCTACCAATACAAACTGGCTAAAATGTGTTTGGTCTTAACCTGAACTTTCAAAATTAAACAGTCACAGCATTAATTGGGACTTCCAAAAAAGTTATATTAGATTAATTTGACCTTGAAACAGTGGTGGACACTGCCCACCCCCCAGTTGAAACAAGGAAGTATAAACATTTAATTACTCGCACCAGTAGCTACAATGATACCCAACTGAAGATTGTAACATATGCAAATATAAATGTCAAGGATATTATAACAAAACTAAACCATCCTTGCAGTTACATTTTTAGAAAATAAATCAATTTCTGTATTTGTCTCTTGTAATTTAAGGACACATTAAGTGAGGCTTTTGACAACTAAAAATATATAGAAAAAACATCTTGGTACAATCCTATTACCAGAAGGCTATTTATAGTCCTGAGGCACTAATAGAATGGATCCAGGATATTCTTTATATTATGCAACAAAGGTATATATGGTGGAAAACTTTGTCTTGCCTGAACACTATGTAACACAATTTTTGTTCCTGGGTAGTAAGTGTTATTTCCTAATTGCTTATGCCTCAAAAGTATAGAAAATGGCTATTATTCCCCACAAACTTTGCTTTTATGACCAGGACAGTGATATTTCAAAATATCACTATTTCCAATGGGGGAAAATGTGTATTTTCGTTCACAAAGTCAGAAAAAACATGAATCCAAATTAATATGTATTTATACTAAAGTAATACAAAAATGACTAAAGATTTAGAAGCCAGTAGTTTTGAGATTTACGAATACTGTATTTACAGTATAATCGTAAGTCTCAAAACTACTCAATCTTTTGTAGTCATTTTTGTATTACTTTAGAATAAATACATGTTAACTTGGATTCATATGTTTAGTCTAGATTGGAGCACTGACAGAAATCTTTAAATTTACTCTAATATTTAGATATTAATTTTCATAGTATTAGAACCGGTGCTCCCGAGTGACGCGCAGGATGAGCTCTAGTCTGGTCGTCACCGATTCAAATTCCGGCTCTTTGTTTGCCGACGATGGGAGCTCTCAGAGGACGACATACAATTGGCCGAGCACCACCCAGAGGGACGCAGGGAGGGTTAGGTTGGCAAGGGTGTCCTCGGCAAACCATGCACCAGCGACTCCTGTGGTCTGGCCGGGCGCCTGCGGGCTTGCCGTTGTCATCTGACACTGTAGCTCTGGGTGGCTGCATGGTGAGTCTGCAGTGTGTATATTTAAAAAAAAGCAGGTAGCTAACGATACACGCTTCGCAGGACAAGGTGTGTTCATCTTCACCCCAACAGTGTGTAGGGGTGGTAGCAGTGAGCTAAACTATACAAAATAATTACACTACTAAATTGTGGAGAAAATAACAGAATACTAATTGGTGACGACTAAATAATAATAAAAAAAAAAAAAAAAAAAACCTAAGACAAATGTTTAGTTTACAGTAAAAATCTCTAAAACAGCCCATCTACATACCAACATTTTGTATAATTCAGCATGGTTTTTGGTTCCCGACCAAATTCCTATTGAAATGACTAGTTAAAAACTAGTACAAAAAACAAAAGCGTTAAATTACTTTGCCAAAGTGCCCCGTGTTGTATGTTACGTATAGTGTGTTAATGTTGGTGTATAGTCATTGGTACACAAGATATAAATTAGTCTGTGTAACACGAGTGTTTATAATGTGTATTTGTATTTAGGCACGAGGATTGCACAGCACTTCACGTGCAGGCAAAATGTAATATGAGCACAGGGAATTGAACTTGTATTAATTCACGTGCAGTTGTACCGAGACGCCAATTGAATGATTGATTAGTAACCGAGTCTCGGTACAGCTGCATAAAAGCAGTATGTTTTTACTCACTCGGTTGTATGTTTGGTGAGTAGAGAACGGAATTGGAGACGGAAGTTATAAAAATAATTATAAGAAGAAGAGTAAATATCAGCTCGCACTGTTTGTCTGTGTAGTCTATTTTCTTTCTCTTTTGGCAAAAGGGTCGTGTCCTGTATGTTTTGTCTTTTAAAACCTTTTTATTGTCGGTTTCATTATTAAACACCGAGCAAAACCAATCGCTCAGCTTCAACAAACTCCACCACTCTTATTTCCGGGATCCTGTTTCTGGTCTGACGTCACCCATTGCAGCCGTCTTTGTGACAGTTACGTATATACTCCCGTCCCGCCAGCCCAAGCCTGAATTGCGCACTTGTTGAACAGCCAATGTCTAAATGTCCACAAGTTATTTTCTTTCACGAGATGTATACTTATCAAAAAAGCTGAACGTTTACCAAAACGCTAAGTGAAAAATTCTAAATCACAAGGCAAACCGTTTCAGACATTCTGAAAAGAGAAGATGCTTGCTTAAAAGCAAGAGAACCTGAATGTCGGCAGAAAGCACCTGACTCCAACATGCAAGTACAGTATAAACAAGTGAGTGTTTTTCTAAGGGAATGGTTTAAGCAAGCCTGTGCTAATAACATGTCAAGATTTTGTTGAGGCATTGTTGTGTTTATTACACTGGGCTACTGGTAATACAAAATAAATCATGCTGCTGCATTGTACACATTACTGCATGATGCAAAAATGATTTAAATCAAAACTAAATGATTTTAGTGAATTCTTTACTGTAGCCTGCTTGGTACACCATTGGCACAATATTATAGTGCACCACTGAAACATTGTTACCATACAGTACCTTTATATACTGCACACTTTTGAAATGTACATAAACCATTTCAAAATGTACGTGTGGTTGCAAGTAAAACACATAGCCTACCTGCTCCTTTAGTTTTTTTTATTGGTAGGAGTCAGATTTTCATTGCAAAAACAATAAAACAATTTTTTTAATGTAGTCCACATCTTGCATTTCAAACATTTATTTCCAAAAGCTTATCACCCCCTTCTCCAACTGATCTATCGCAGTTAGCTTAAACTTTGTAGAGCATGAGTTAAGGTGCCCTCTTTAGATCATGTACATCATTTTAGTGATTTAGTAGCTACTTGTATCTTCTGTTTATTTTTGTCCTGACTTTGGCAGTAGAAGTCATGTTTTTGTTCAGTATTAATGAGGGACTACTGCAATTTCCAGCAAAAGTAATCACTTATATATTCTGTGCATTGTGAATGGTACATTCTCAATAAATTATTGTTTTGTTCCTGCTTCTGCTCTACTCTTTATTGATGCATGTTGAAGCTTCATCTGTGACTGGCTGTTTGGGCTTCACAAAACACATACTTCCATTTAGATATCGCTCTTATTCCTCTTTCCAGGTGTAGCCTATGTGTTTGCTCCTGTGCCAGGCAGCTGGTGTTATACCACTGAAATATCCTTTCGCTGGTAGAAGAATGTGGTACTGATAAGGCAGTCCACAACATCAAAAAAAAGATTCCTCCGCCAGGAAAATAATTCCATTAGCCCAGCCAGCATCCAGAATGAAAAGTTGAAACCAGGATAAAATCGTGATTTTTTTTTTTTGCAAAAGCTTTGGAACACCGGGAAAGCCTTTCTGAAACCTGGAACGTCCCGGCCAAACCTGGACGTTTTGTTAGGTTTTGCTATCGCTATTTTTATTGCTCACCTCTGGATGTTGTTCGCCTCTGTAGGCTTGGGTTTCAGTCTGGTTAATGAAAACCAATTTGGTGGTCTAAATTCGCAGTAGACAACATCTCTAACTGTAATATAACTTTAAATCCTGTGAGCGTGTACAATCCTCCCAATGTAAATGTAATATAGCTTTAAACCTGTGAGCAACAACAATCCTCCTTATCTAACTGTAATATAGCTTTAAATCGGTAGACATCACAAAACCACTTGGAAATTCTGCAAAATTGGTAGTCTTTCATAGCAGATGCAGATCTTTCATCCTCTTATATAGCATGGCAGCAGTAAAAGAAATAGTAAATGACTGGGGTCATGCCATGTAACATTAGATCTAAATAGGCACCACCTAGTGATTTCTATTTTTTTCTATGTAATAGAGAGCCTATGCTTTTCTTGCCATATGGTGTGACTAGTTTCCCATACTCAGATACATTGTTTTATTTATAATGTCAATCTTCTCCCTCATCACATTTAATTGGCATCCAAGAATGACATGCTATAGAAAGAACATACCATTTTGTGTCACTCCACCAGGAGAGCGTATCATGTCAGTCACAGTCATAGCCTATTAATGCTTATCTGTCTTTCATCTCCCAACCCTTTTATTTTCCCTGGGAATTCAATTTTATATGGCTATTAGTTTTTTTTATAAACAGGATCCTTTTCATTTGATGCAGAGGAGAGTCATTGATCCTAAGTTTTATATTACAAGTTATACCCAGTATTCCATCTTTTACTGTATTTTAAACTATTGTTCAATTTATAATTTTAAAAGCATTTAAAGTTATAGTTAACCACCAAAAAAGTAATTTAGTGTTAGAAACAGATATGCACGTTGCTTCTGCTAAATTTCAGCAAGACAAACTTGTTCAAATGCATCATTAAAGTAATTGTAGCTAACAGAAGTTCCACAAATTCTCTCTGCCATGCACATCCTTTCATTATATTGGTCTCAGATGTGAATTTCTGAAACATGTTTTAGCAAACATGTATTTTCATTTTAAAACATGCTGTATCTGGTACCAAACAGTCATTTCTGTTTGCAAGACTTGCTTTTAGGCTGAAAGGTGACTTGTCCCCACCCCTTCACTGACTTCTTTCCTGTCAATAACCAATTACTGGCTACCACTAGTGATTGACATGATTTCACCCAGTAAAAATCTTTGACCCAGAATACACTGCTGTGGTGAAATGGCCAAGGAAATAAAGCAGTAACTGAAGTCCTGGAAGTCGAGGCAAGCAAACTAAAAACTTAGCATAGTGCCATATGTTTGTTTTAAAATGAATACACATGCATCTATAACATATTTCTTTAACCCTTTTGCAGTCTCAATCAGCTATGTTCGATTCCCCATAGTGGTCTTTGGGTAGCCTTTGAATATAGTGGTATTGAGTAGTGTTGCAAATGCAATTCTTTCACACACCCACGTTCCCAGATCGCCTCCATGCAAGCGTTCTTTGGCCCAACAAAACCTTTTATTTCTACTACTTTGTTTGGGATATTCTAAACTTTAGAAATATGTTTATTTGGAACTACAGTATATGCATGTATAAACTATAACATCCCATGTACAGTAATCTCTGTATTGTATATATTCATTCTTTCAGTTTGTATTTTATTTTAATCTGTGAAAAAAAAAATACTGAGTAATGGGGGCAAAGGCAACCAAGCCCGATCCAGCATAGGGCCGTGAACAGCTACCTCGAGGGCAACTCCGCTCAGGCCAAGCCACCACTGGGCCGTGCAGTAATCAGATTACACCACCTCTATAAACTAAAAGGAACTAAAATGTAGTGTTTACCAATTTTGCCCTAGTTTAACAGCACATGCTATTTTATTGGGAAAGAGCAATGCATGAACCACAAGAAAAGCAGAGAGCAAGCAAAGATAGTTTGATGTTTTTATTAAGATAAAATATATGCTTTTTGCATTTACAAAAATAGAATATATCAAATGGATCTTTTTTTTTTCAGAGCATCATAAAAACAGGAGTATATTAGTTACCTGCTACACAAATTAGACACTGTCGTTCACAAATCAGCATCACAATATGTAAAGCAATAAGGGCACCTAAACAGAATAAAAACAATCCAGTTTGTTGCATTGGTGAACTGGAGATATGGTTGAGTACTCAATCAACAAAGTGTATTCAAATCAAAAAAACTTGGTGCTCCAACAAAACAAAACCTAGCAAGTCCTCAATCTCACCTCCAATGGAGAGTCTGAGTTTACCCAGTGGAGGTGGGTTGTCAAGGATTTGTAGCACACTCTACAACCCGGTTTCTCAGAGATGTCTGGTTCAGTGGCCAAGAGTTGCGTTGCACAGTAAAGAACTTATCTGAAGTAGCAGAAAGCAGCAGCAACTGGCTGTGGTTGAGACGGAAAGATTCTAGATGGGGATCTCAAGCACAATAGAAAGAAAACAAGGCTGATGTACAGGTAAGTAATTTGGGCTGAGCTGAGTGGGGGATGGAGGGGGGTGATGCCGGGATGTCAGAATCACTGTTGAGCCCTCTTGGTGTTGTGGGCTAGTCAACGAAACGCAGAGGATAGAAGGTGCCCACTTGAACCCAGAGATGCACCCTGCTTAGCTCAATCCAAACGGTTGTGTGTGCTGATGTGCTGGGGAGGCAAAATGAGTTGATCCCTGCTGCCAGCATTACACTTCAGCCATCAACACAAGACGGAAGGATATCTACATCATCAGATGGAAAACAACACAAATGGATGGAGATGCAGATGGATCACATTAGTTGAGAGCAGAGTTCAAATCAGAATGAAGTTCAACATCTACTCTCACGTAATGGAAATCATAATAAATCTTCTATATATAAATACAATTGTAGTCAACAGTTTACATACCCCAATGGAAATTTATATTTTTAAATTCAAGAATTTTAGGTAAAATCTTTTGTAGCAAGTTTTGCTTTTGTGGATGAGGGAAAAAAAAGTTACAAGAAATAGATGTTTACAGGGCTCCCGAGTGGCGCACCCAGTAAAGGTATTCGATGTGGAATGCAGGACACACCCTGCAGCCTGGAGATCGCAGGTTCAAATCCAGGCTGTGTCATTGCCAACAGTGACCAGGGGTTACTAAGGGCGGTGCACAATGGGCAGAATGCCACCTGGGTGTAGGGAGGTATTAGGTCGGCAGGGCAATCCATGGTTCACTGCACATCAGCAACCCCTGTGGCTGATAGGGCGCCTGTGGGTCTGCAGTGGAGCCATTTAGATCTGTGTTGTCCTCTGGCACTATAGTTCTGGTGGCTTCACTGTGGATCCACAGTGCAAAAAATTATGGATATTTGTCAGTGAGCTTTTGGCATGATTCTTTAATGATTTTTGACTGCTGCACCCGCATCTAACCGCATCTAATTTACAATTTCCCCAGGTGCGGGCGATAACTAACAATTAAACCAAAATGTGCATACGCATATCACTTTAGCAGGGAGAATTTTAACTCCGTCCCTGCCTGGTTACAATATATATAAAATCCCCTGTCCATAATTAAACTGAAATGTTCATTCCACCACCCCACCACTTTTTTTGAACATATTGTAACAATGGGACAGACAGGATAGAAGTTAAAAATAAACAAATAAAACAAATCACCTGCACAGCATTTCAATTTAAATAGCATTTAATACAGACAGGAATTAGCATTTAATAGGAACTGTAAAGTTATTCCACACAATGCTTTGCGTAACAGAGTGAAAACAATGAAATGAACCCTGTACTCAAACTTGGAAAACAATATGGAAATCTGCATCCGGGATCAAAGATGTTTTTAGACACTGATCACAGTGCTTTTCAATACAGCGGTGTACTGAGAGGGGGAGATTTTAAGTGACATGTGGATTGCAATTCTGTAGGTATATAGTGTATTCTAATATTAGTTTTAATGTATAATACTTGTTACAGATTCCAACTATAATAAAGTGTATCTTTTCATTTAATTCATAAGTTCAAAACACTCCAATGTACTTCAAACAAGACATGTTGGAATTTTTGCTAAAAATTCCCATACCGCAGTATTTAAAATCACCATCTTCATAATTCTGCAGTTTATAAACAAATCCCCAACCCCCAATTCTAATTTCCATGCAGTACTTGGAAACCCATCTGTGCATGAATTATGGTTTAGGCTAATTTAGGTTAATTTCAGTATTATAAACTGTAATTTACAAGAGGAAAACAATCCTGTAAGCCTCTAGAGCACCAGCTTACATTAGCAAATAAAGATAATATCAACAAAGCATTACACCAGTACTCTCTGTATATCAGTACTTTTTTTTTTTTTTTTTTTTTTTTTTTTTAGGACTATGAAGCAATTAAAAAAAAAAAAAAAAAAAAAAAAGTTAATCGCATATTTCATTGATAGATTTGCTACTTCCATCTCATTTGTTTGTATATTACTGATGGTATTATTATTATTATTAAGTTTTTATTAGGCCTTACTTGGTCTTGGACCTTCTTATCTTCAAGATCTGCTGACTGCATATGTCCCTGGTTGTTCCCTGAGATCAGAAAATGCTAATCTCCTGACAGTCCCTAAAATGTGCTTGAACTTTGTCGGAGCCAGGGCATTTAGTTAGAATGCCCCTTGTCTTTGGAACTTGCTCCCAATTCATATCGGGAATGCTTGCATAACTGAATCTTAACACCTGTTTGAAAACGTATTTGTTTGGGTCTGTTTGTTTGTAGCTGGATTATATGTTAGACACAGGATTTTTTTATATTAATATTGTAATGCTCCCTGGAATGCCTGCATGTAGAGCGCTATTGTCCTTTTGCATGTGACTTCACAGATCAAGTGACCACACTTGTTGGCCATTTTGGATGGCAAGAAGCCATGGACGGCATATTCACACAGTGCTTGCTGGTGTAAGTTTTGAAGAAGGTTATTTCGTGTTTCAGTGACACAGGGAGGTGGGAAAGTGGGTGTGTGGACTTCCCCCTCTCTGAATGGCTGAGAGGCGAATCTTGGGAGATTGTTAGCCCTATAAATTAACGATCTGTTGTTTCCTCAGATCTGCCCTTTCAAACGCGTAGAGTGCTCTGAAACGCTGGTCCACGACCAAACGGAACGGAGGTTCAGAGCGAGACAGTGAGGGAGGGGAACCCTTGGGCAGATCCCTGAATAAGGATAGCTGAGCAGGCTAGGTAGCCGGCAGCGTAGGATGGTGATCCGGGTCACACGGGTAGCGGCGACCGGGATATTGCTGCAGAGTGCAGCACCTTTTCTTTGTAGTTTTGTTACTGTTTTATTTTTCCTGTTTCTTTGTGCCTTCGATTTTTGCAGTATTGTTTTGAAGCACCTGCAAGTGCGCCTGAACTGTTTACCCTTGCTTGGTATTCCCGTGGTTCTGTTTACCATAGTTGGTAAGCAGACCACAGACCAACAGTGCCCTCTGCGGGCTAAAGAAACCCAACGCGCCCCTGAAATAAAACTGGGCACCTGTGTGGTGTTTTCAATTACACCTGTCTGTCTCCTGGTCAGTGAATTACCCACACCCCTTCCACAGCCAGTGTAAACATCTTGTATGAATTATACATTCTCACATGTTACAGATACATGTTACATACAGTGCTTATCGAAAGTCTACACCCCTTGAACTTTTTTCATATTTTGTGGTGCTAGTGCCTCAGCTTCATGAGGATTTTTTTCCACTTATCTACACACCATACTCCACACTGTTAAGGGGAAAAAAGTTTTTATTGAGAAAAAAAAAATGCAAAACTGAAAGATCATAATTGGATAAGTCTCCACCCCCCTGAGTTAATAGTTTGTGGAAGCACCTTTGGCAGCAATTACAACTGTGAGTCTGTTGGGATAGGTCTCTACCAACTTTGAACACCTAGATTTGACAATATTTGATCATTCTTCTTTACAAAACTGTTCAAGCTCTGTCAAGTTCCTTGGGGAGCACTGAAGGACAGCAATTTTCAAGTCATGCCACAAATTTTCGATTGGATTTAGGTTGGGGCTCTAATTGAGCCACTCAAGGACATTTACCTTTTTGTTCTTTAGCCACTCCAGTGTAGCTTTGGCTGTGTGCTTTGGGTCATTGTCATGCTGAAAGGTGAACTTCCGTCCCAGTTTCAGCTTTCTTGCAGAGGGCAGCAGGTTTTCCTCAAGGACTTCTCTGTAGTTTGCTCCATTCGTTTTCCCTCTATCCTGACAAGTGCCCCATTCCTTGCCGATGAAAAACATTCCCATAACATGATGCTGCTACCACCATGCTTCACAGATGGGATGGTGTTCTTTGAGTGATGTGCTGTGTTGGGTTTGTGCCAAACATAACGCTTTGCATTTAGGGCAAAAGGCCATTTTAGTTTCGCCAGACCACAAAACTTTTTGCCACATGGCTACAGAATCGCATGTGTGTATACTACATACTTCAGACAGGATTCAAGGTGAGCTTTCTTGAGTAATGGCTTCTTTCTTTCCACCCTACATTACAGGCCAGATTAGTGCAGTGCTTAGGATATTGTTGTCACAGGCACACTTTGGCCAGTCTTGACCATAAAAGCCTGTAGTTCTTGCAAAGTTGCCATTGGCCTCTTGGTAGCCTCTCTGATCAGTCTCCATCTTGCTCGGTCATCCAGTTTGGAGGGATGACCTGATCTAGGCAGGGTCTTGGTGGTGCCATGCACCTTTCAATTCTTAATAATCATCTTGACCATGGTCCAAGGGATATTCAAGGCCTTTGATATTTTTTTATACCCATCCCTTGATCTGTGCCTTTCAACAACTTTGTCCCAGAGTTCTTTTGAAAGTGCCTTGGTGCTCATGGTTGAGTCTTTGCTTTGAAATGCACTACCCAGCAGAGGGAACCTACAGGAGCAGCTGAATTTATCCTGAAATCATGTGAATCACTACAATTTAACACAGGTGGAGGCCACTTAAATTGGTGTGTGATTTTGATGACTATTGGTTACACCTGAGCTAATTTAGGATTGCTATTACAAGAGGGGTGGACACCTATCCAACCAAGCTATTTCAGTTTTTGTTTTTAATTATTTTTCTACAGATTTCTAGAATATTTTTTTCACTTGGAAGTTGTGGGGTAGGATGTGTAGATAAATGAAAAAAAAAATGATTTTAATGCATTTTATGCATTAAAATGTAGAATTTCTATAGGCACTGTACATGTTAAATGTCGCTTTGAATAATAAGAACAAGGATTCATAGAAATTTTATTTTAATGCATGTAGAAAATAATAGCCATCATATTAGCTAAATAACAGTCGTTGGTAGTTAAAAAAAACATGTAAACTATGTAAACACACTTTCTATCTTTTCCGATGAAATATTTTTTGATTGTTATTAAATAGCATGCATGATAATCACCAAACTTGTAATGCTAATTATAGGGGTTTTTTTTTATTTAGAAATGTACTTCATACTTTTTCTTAGCAGATTGTACAAGTCTGCAACCATTTAGGAATGTTCTTGACTCTTAGACATTTTAAATGGAAGTATTTTCTTGCACTGTTTAGATTGACAAAAAAGCACATCAGGTGCTTCCTCAGTAGCCCTGCAGTAGCACCATCCAGGCTCAGTCTGACTGGTGCCTGGAACTGGCTCATGCTGAAAATGTACACTAGTGTATTTCGTTGCTAACAATTCTGGTAAAATGTCAAGTTTAAGAAAAAGTTATTACATTCTCTAAAGCTGTGTGAACAGGATGGCTTTGTAGGGGCAACGTCAGACCAGAAATGCAGACTCCAAACAATTAGGAATGTAGTGAATCTGTGACGCTACGGCGTTCAGGGTTTTATTGTAAATAATAAATCATGACAAAGCGTTGATCCTGGACCTGGTAATGTGAAGAATGCAAAAAAAGATCAATGTCATGACACTATCATTTGCTTTTAGACAAAAGTATTTATCTAAGTCACCTTCTCTCGCACTTTAAGGGCACTTTTCCTGAAGTAGTCCATCGCCACAGCAGCTACAGGACACAAGACCATCTGGGGATGCTCTGAGGTAGGGGTAGAGTGGATTGATGTGAAGCCCCGAATCTTCCACCTTGAGATCGTGGCGCCGTAGCTTGGCCAGTTTCACATAGGCTTGCCTAGCTGCGTCCTCATGGTCACACCCCCACTTGAAAACAATACATATTAACATACTAGTCAAGTTTTGTGGCATGATTTTATGCAGCTCACATAAAATGCTTTAGTATTGCACAAAATACATTGTGTCTGTTACACAGTAAAATAGCAAATATCGAATTAGGCAAATTACATAAATTTATGCTCATATCCACACAAAGAGCCCCAGCACTTGTCTTCCATATGACAAACCATACCTTTGTAATGTGTCCATTAAGTACATGTCCATTAAATGAATCAAAGTCAAACAAAGAAAATGCCTTTATATTATTTAATATTAAGACTAATTGCATGTATATTTACCTTGATCATTTTGTTGAACTTGGATACATCGGGGTAGCATATTTGTCTGATGAGGGTCTTTGATGGGTTGGCTGGATCAGTCCTGGCTGCTACCATAGAGTGAGAGGCAGTGAACCTTCCAGCTCTCCTTCCAGGATCTGGTCTCCCTTTCAACAGCAGTAGCCTGTAAGCAATAGAATCAATTAGCAATCTAGTATTCTTTTGATTGATCTTGCTGTAAAATGTATATGTGGCAGGAAATGGCGTTGCGGTGACGTCAGGCCAGAAGGCGGAACCAAAACAGACAGGCAGGTACTGCAGTTCAAAGGCGCGTCGTGCGCCATTTATTAAAGCACAAAAATAAATAAAACATTTAAACAAAACAACCACTGCTCACGGGGAGGGGGAGACCCCTTTCTAAAAATACACCGTACAGGGCTGTTTGCCCTGTTACAGTATATCATGAATGAAACATAAACAATAATGAATAATAGTAGTAAATTAGACGTGAAAAGGAATCATAGCTTTGATGTGATGCACCTGTTCTGGTTCTATTTTGACTTTAGCAAACACTTTCTCACATTCAGCCATCAGGTCTGTGTAGTTCAGTTTCCTATTCTGTTTTCTGTAGAGTGATGTCAATGGCTTGGAGCACCGAGAGCAATGCAAACTTATCACCAGACTTGTCAAATGCCTCAAGAACTCCATTGATTCATTTGGTGTGACTGGTGTAACAGTGCTGCATTGCATTGTTGCTTTTCTGAGTTATCGGCCTGACAGGGACTGAAACATCGCTTTTTTGCTGGTTTTGAGAAGTCTATATTTGATCCCATGGCACGGCATGTTCTTTACTACGTCTTATAGCAGCAGTCTGTCCCCGCTGCAACGGTCTATCTGTACAGCTCTCGTCTTGTACATGGCACACTGCTGCTCTAGGTTAAAAAGCATGGCTGTGATAAGAGAGCACACTTCATCTAGGCCTGCCTTACATGTACAATGCCCACAAACAACTGTGCCTTCCTTCTCAATGACAGCCCATGGTTTTAGCTGATCCCTTGACAGGGAAACATGGCTAAAGGCAAAACATAAACAATTAACATGATAAACATTAACACTGTTAATCGGAGATTAACCCTTACAGTATTAGGAACGTACCAGTACGTTCATTGCTCTCTGGTCACAAGGGAGTACGAATGTACCGGAACGTTCTGAAAGTTTAAACTTGAATTGCTGAGCCTACAAAACCCCTGATGACATAATATTGTAACAGTAGGTTTCTGTAACACCTTTTATTGGTGTCTTTTGCTCTCTGCCAGATATTGACTGAATTACATGTACAGTGCCTATCAAAAGTCTACATCCCCTTTCAAAATGTTCACCTTTTGTTGCCTTATAGCCTGGAATTAAAATGCATTGAATTTTTTTTTTTCATTTATCTACACATCCAACCCCACTAATTCAAAGCGAAAAAAAAATTGTTCTTTGTAGAAATTTGTAGAGGAGTAATTAAAAATAAAAACTGAAATGGTTGGATAAGTGTCCACCCCTTGTAATAGCAATCCTAAATTAGCTCAAGTGTAACCAATCACCTTCAAAATCACACACCAAGTTAAGTGGCCTCCACCTGTGTTAAATGGTAGTGATTCACATGATTTCAGGATAAATTCAGCAAATTCTGTAGGTTTCCTCTGCTGGGTAGTGCATTTTAAAGTAAAGACTCAACCATGAGCACCAAGGCACTTTCAAAAGAACTCTGGGACAAAGTTGTTGAAAGGCACAGATCAAGGGATGGGTATAAAAAAAATATCAAAGACCTTGACTATCCCTTGGAGCACGGTCAAGATGATTATTAAGAAATGAAAGGTGTATGACACCACCAAGACCCTGCCTAGATCAGGCTGTCCATCCAAACTGGATGACTGAGCAAGAAGACTGATCAGAGAGGTTACCAAGAGGCCAATGGCAATTTTGCAAGAGCTACAGGCTTTTATGGTCAAGACTGGTCAAAGTGTGCATGTGACAACAACATCCCAAGCATTGCACAAATCTGGCTTGTATCATAGGGTGGCAAGAAGAAAGCCCACCTTGAATCCTATCTGATGTATGCAAAAACACTCAGGAGATTGTGGCCTAAATGCAGAGCATTAAGTTTGGTACAAACCCAACACAGCGCATCACCCAAAGAACACCATCTATACTGTGAAGCATGGTGGTGGCAGCATCATGTTATGGGAATGTTTTTCATCGGCAAGGAATGGGGCACTTGTCAGGATAGAAGGGAAAATGAATGGAGTAAATTACAGAGAAGTCCTTGAGGAAAACCTGCTGCCCTCTGCAAGAAAGCTGAAACTGGGATGGAAATTCACCTTTCAGCATGACAACGACCCAAAGCACACAGCCAAAGCTACACTGGAGTGGCTAAGGAACAAAAAGTTAAATGTCCTTGAGTAGCCCAGTCAGAGCCCCGACCTAAGGCCAATCGCAAATTTGTGGCATGACTTGAAGATTGCTGTCCATCCGTCCTCCCCAAGGAACTTGACAGAGCTTGAACAGTTTTGTAGCTAAGAATGGTCAAATATAGTCAAATCTAAGTGTGCAAAGTTGGTAGAGACCTATCCCAACAGACTCACGGGTGTAATTGTTGCCAAAGGTGCTTCCACCAAGTATTAACTCAGGGGGTGGAGACTTATCCAATTATGGTCTTTCAGTTTTGTATTTTTAATATATAATCTTTTAATAAAAACTTTTTTTCCCCTTAACAGTGTGGAGTATGGTGTGTAGGTAAGTGGAAAAAAATCCTCATTTAAATGTATGAAACTCTGAGGCACTGACACAACAAAATGTGAAAAAAGTTCAAGGGGGTATAGACTTTCTATAGGCATTGTAATTATCCCAGTCACAAAAATGTAAACAGTATTTGTAAACCAGTGAGAATCGCTCAGTGAGAAAGAAGCATTAGTAATAATACTGAATTCGGATTCCGATTTAAATTCATATACATACAATTCTTACACTGAATCGGATGTCAGCGAGTGTGTCAGTGAAGACATAAGCGAAGAATACTTACCATCAACATCAAGTGACAGCGAAGTGGCGGAACCAAGCTTTGTGCGTTGCTCCATGCTTCGGAGTATCATACGCTGAAGCATTATTTACTCTCACTCCCTCCACCCCCACAACTTGTTTACCCAAATATGATTTATTCATCTCTCTCTCTTTCTCTCGCCCTTTCTTTTGTTAGGATGTGTTGTTGTCATTGTTCCACCCTGTTGTTTATTGCCTACATGTTATTTTTTAGTCAAAACCTTTCTCTATGACTAAGTAAAAATATATATTTATTAGTTTTATTTATGGTAAAAATGATTTGTCTGTATTTCGTCACTATTCATTACATATATACAATTTATATATATTCAGTTTGTTTGTACGCTGTACTCATAATAATCAACCACATGCAGAAGACAGAAAAAAAAAAAAAAAAATCATTGTCGTAGGACCGGCAGTTCATTTTAGAACTCACTACTCAAAGGGTTAAATTGAGATTTTGAAACAGGTGGAATTCCCTTGTGTGATCCACAGCAGAAGAGTTGTGGTACAGCAGAGGTTTATGCCCTGAAAAGTTATGAAAATATTTAGCTGTAGGGTCACCGGCTTTTCACATATGAAAGCCTCAACTATTTATTATTCTTTTCTTTTTTTTTTTTACAATCAAATGTTAAAACAAATAATTTAACACAAATCCAGTATTACTGACACTATTTTGAAAAGGTATACAATACAACAAAAGTCATAATGCAATAAGTCAAAGTGCATACAGTATATTTTATAGATGCTGTTTATCATTAAAGCATTTTCAAATAACACAAAATAGAACATAACACACTAGCAAGTCAAGCTTAGAGGTGCCTCATCTTACCGGATGTTTTCCCTTGCAATGCAGTGAGGAAAAAATCTCCTTGCATGGCGCATCCACGCTTGGCAGTCCTCTGCAGTGATTGCCAGACAAACGGCATTCTAGGAGGGACATGTGGACGGTAATCATAAACTTTCCACCTCTACGCAGAGAAAAATTCCTTGAATGGATTGAGAAAAGGAGAGTACAGAGGGAGAAATTGCAACATCATTCGTGGGTGGGGTGCAAACCATTCAGTAACCAGACGAGAGTGGTTGAAAGCAACATTGTCCCATATGCCTTCTCTCTTCTGGTGGTACCACTCTCTGGTGCAATGCATCAAGAAATGTGAGGAGACGTTCTGTATTGTATGGGCCAATTGTAGGGATGTGGCAAAAGAGACCATTGCTGGAGATAGCGGCACACATGGTGATGTTTGCACCCCTTTGCCCTGCACATTTACGGTGGCCCTCTTACCAATGAGGTTCCTCCCTCTGCTCCTTGCTTTTGAAAGGTTGAAGCCAGCTTCATCCACATAAATGAATGTATGGGGTATTGCATTTGCTTCAAGCTCCATTATTCTCTAAGATAAAAATACAATAGAAACACAGTATTTATGTATACATAAAGTAAATAGATTGTAAAATAGTCCAAGTAAATGCAATGCAGTGTTTTACTGTAAGAAAAGGCGTTACAGTGACAAACCCATACTTGTACATACTGGGGTCTAGTCTCCTTCAAGCTGTCACTGTTTCTTTGGAATGGGACCTTGTAAAGTTGTTTCATTCCAACTTTGTGTCTTTTAAGGACCTGATCAATAGTGGCCAAATTCACACTGTTGACATTTCTGAACATGTTGTGATCTTGAATGACTGCTGTCTGGATTTCTCGCAATCTTATGGAATTGTTGGCAATAACTATATCCACTATGGTAGCCTCCTGTGCCACAGTGAAGGCTTTACTGCTGCCACCAACATGTGGTTGTCTTTGAATTCTATAAATACAGTAAATATGTACAAACAGTGACATTTTGATGGTCACATGAAGGGCATTGACAGAACAACTGTTTTACACATATATTGTACTGTATACAGTAATACAGAAATACAGTGTGGTATAGCATTGCAATTTACTGTCACAAAGACGGCCGGAGTGGGTGACGTCAGACCAGAAGCAGGAAATAAAACGACAGGGAGGTGGAGTTTGGTGGATCTGAGCGAATGCTTTTGCTCAGCATTTAATAAATAAACTAAACAGAAAATAAAAAGTTTGTAACAAACAAAAATACAGGACACGGCACATTCGCCAAAACAGAAGAGACAAACAAAACTGACTATACAGACAAACATGGTGAGCAGATATTTAACTTAATACTATTACAATTATCACTATTATTACCTCCGTCTCCTATCCCGTTCTCCACTCACCGAACACACAACCTCGAGTGGGTGAAAACATGCAGCTTTTATGCAGCTGTACCAAGACTCGATTGCTAATCAATCATTTAATTGGAGTCTCGGTAAAACTGCACGTGAATTAATAAAGTGCAATTCCCCGTGCTCATATATTATTACTTTTTACTTGCACGTGAAGTGCTGTGCAATCCTCGTGCCTAAATACAAATATACATTTTAAACAGTCATGTTACACAGACTCGTTTATATCCCGTGTACCAATGACTATACACCAACATTTAACAGAAAATACACACAGGGGCGGGCACTTCGTCCTACTTACCTATTCTCATTCTTGAATATTTTACTATTGATGTCACAGTTGATCTACTGAGATTGGGCTGGTGCCGCTGCCCAGCATCTCTCATGGAAAGGCCATGTTTGTCAATAATTGTGCAAGTGCTTGAAACCATCTTGAAAAATCTAGCAAGTGCTTGAAACCACTCTCAGACAAGTGCACTGTGATGGAATGGAACATTACCCCAAATGATGATGAATTCTGTTTTGTGTTGCCCCTCTGCTCCAACATCTCCATCAGGAATCAAATGCTAAAGCAGTTGATCCAGGAAACTCAGCAGCCATGCAGTGTTGTATGGCCCTATCAGTGCTCTATGGCAAATTACTCCATGTCGAGATATAGCTGCACACATTGTGATGTTACCGCCTTGTTGACCAGAGACTTGAACGGTGGCACGATGACCAATCACATTTTGTCCACATCTCCTTCTTTTGGACAGATTGAATCATCCACAAAGATATATTCCTGGGGTGCAATGCTGGCATCAAGCTCCAGAATTCTCTAGGGGGATAGAATTGCATTATACAGTCCAATATCAACAGCATTAAAATCAGACTGAACAGTTGCAGGGATAAGAACACACCACAGAAAATAACTTACTTCTACATACTGATACCGCATCTTCTTCACCCTGTCGCTGTTCCTCTCGTATGGCACCCTGTACACTTGTTTTGTCCTGGTGCCATTTCTTATCAGGACATGATCAATAGTTACCAGGCCAACACGCTGAATATTGTGAAATACTTTGGAGTCCTGCATTATTCTTGCCTGAATGTCATTTAGGCAGATGGTGTTGTTTTCAATGACCATATCTGCAATAGCCGTCTCCTATTGTTCAGTGAAAATATGTTGGCGGCCACCAGAATGAGGTCTTCTATGAACTCGGTACAATAGATACAATGTGTGATTGAACTACGGTATTTACACATTGCATCTTACAGTATAAGTATAATAAAACTATGCATATCCTGAAGTACTTTACAAAAGTGCACACTTTGTAAAATATTCCTGTTCTCCCTCTAGAAAATAAAGATGATTGATTACACTGTTGATCTACTGAGATTTGGCTGCACCTGCTGCCCAGCCTCTCTCATGCTCAGGCCATGGTTGATGACATGATCAACCATTGATGACATGATTAACTAATCTCATTCGATATATTACTTGCTCTTTGTTTGTCCCCTACGTCGCTTTATTTCTCACACTCAACTGAGACTCCTTTTATTTGTAATTTATGACTGAAGTATTAATTAAGAGTTAATTGCAGTAACATTTGCACATGTGAAGTGTCAATGGATTCAATTGAAATTAATTGCTTTCAATTACAAACAATATGCTGTAATGTGAGAACAAAACACACTCAATTGAATCATGTGTTCATTGTAGACACAAGTGTTTTGTAAAACACATATTTGGCTTTGCAATTTGTGTGAAATTAACAAGAAAATACTTGTTGTTGTGCAAAGGAATGAATTGTTTTGATGGTGAGGCTACTGTGTTTTAATTGGGCAAAACTGTACTAATAATTGTAACAGAATAAATAGGCTTCCCAACCATGGGCTTGGAAGCCTAATAATCCTAACAAAAACAATAGGCTTCTTCAGCCTTCGGCTAGGAAGCCTAATAATCTTAATCGGTTTGGAATCAGTTTATCATAATTTGTGCCATTCATCTCGAAGTATAATGTTATTTACCGGTATCTGATAACCTGATAATAGCCCACTTTCAAGTCAAGAAAACACTGCATAAATCGATCACATCACACATCATTTTTTTTTGTCTATGTAAATAAATAATAGACTTGATATTTTAAATATGAAAAGTGAGAATTGTGAATATTCCTTTGTAGAAAGCACTTAACAGTATATTTGTTCTTTCTGGCTATTTCAAGTAATCTTTATTTTCCAGTGAGCATATTGACTCCTCTTTATGTTTGTAAATAGCAGAAGAGGACAAGAGCATTTAGAGTGCAGCATTTGAAATGTGCGCCAATTGTTTTGTGCTGTTGGCACCCAGGCCACCAATCATATAACCACAGTACATCTCAGGAGTCTGCAGCTTGTTCAAAGGGGAATGTACATACTGTGTACTGTGACTTGAAAGCTTCATCGCCTACAAAAAAAACAAAACAAAACAAAAAACTGAAAACTTAATTAAAGCATTATGCCCGTGTATTTTCCTTTTCCATGTAGATTTTGTAATTTTGTTAAACTATATCCAACTAATTAGAGCTCTGCATATGCAACTACAGCCTCCTAAATTATGAGAGGCCATTCAATTCAAAATTACAGCTTTCTAAATATGACATATAATGAAATGAATATGGCTATATAAAATAATGTACATTTTTAAACGATTACAATAATTTATTGATGTACAAACAGCACCTTTTATAAATTTGAATTTGCTATAGCCTGTAGAGTATTGAAAATCGTGCTCGACAGGTTAAAATTTGAAGTGGGTAGTGAGGCAAAGTCTCCTACGTGAGTCAAGTGTAGTGACGTGGTGATATAAACTAGCCCAGCACAGCAGGTAGGGGCAAATAAAAAAGGGTATGTTGGGTAGCTTGCTTCTTGTGTGGATTCAAAATTAAATTTGCAACAATCATTATTTGGAATTCCTTATTTCATCATGTGGCAAAGTGGCAATTAGTAGCATAAGAACATAAGAACATAAGAAAGTTTACAAACGAGAGGAGGCCATTCGGCCCATCTTGCTCGTTTGGTTGTTAGTAGCTTATTGATCCCAAAATCTCATCAAGCAGCTTCTTGAAGGATCCCGGGGTGTCAGCTTCAATAACATTACTGGGGAGTTGATTCCAGACCCTCACAATTCTCTGTGTAAAAAAGTGTCTCCTATTTTCTGTTCTGAATGCCCCTTTTTCTAAACTCCATTTGTGACCCCTGGTCCTTGTTTCTTTTTTCAGGCTGAAAAAGTCCCTTGGGTCGACACTGTCAATACCTTTTAGAATTTTGAATGCTTGAATTAGGTCGCCACGTAGTCTTCTTTGTTCAAGACTGAACAGATTCAATTCTTTTAGCCTGTCTGCATATGACATGCCTTTTAAGCCCGGAATAATTCTGGTCGCTCTTCTTTGCACTCTTTCTAGAGCAGCAATATCTTTTTTATAGCGAGGTGACCAGAACTGAACACAATATTCAAGATGAGGTCTTACTAGTGCATTGTACAGTTTTAACATTACTTCCCTTGATTTAAATTCAACACTTTTCACAATGTATCCGAGCATCTTGTTAGCCTTTTTTATAGCTTCCCCACATTGTCTAGATGAAGACATTTCTGAGTCAACAAAAACTCCTAGGTCTTTTTCATAGATTCCTTCTCCAATTTCAATATCTCCCATATGATATTTATAATGTACATTTTTATTTCCTGCGTGCAGTACCTTACACTTTTCTCTATTAAATGTCATTTGCCATGTGTCTGCCCAGTTCTGAATCTTGTCTAGATCATTTTGAATGACCTTTGCTGCTGCAACAGTGTTTGCCACTCCTCCTACTTTTGTGTCGTCTGCAAATTTAACAAGTTTGCTTACTATACCAGAATCTAAATCATTAATGTAGATTAGGAATAGCAGAGGACCTAATACTGATCCCTGTGGTACACCGCTGGTTACCACACTCCATTCTGAGGTTTTTCCTCTAATCAGTACTTTCTGTTTTCTACATGTTAACCACTCCCTAATCCATGTACATGTGTTTCCTTGAATCCCAACTGCGTTCAGTTTGAGAATTAATCTTTTGTGCGAGACTTTGTCAAAAGCTTTCTGGAAATCTAAATAAACCATGTCATATGCTTTGCAATTATCCATTATCGATGTTGCATCCTCAAAAAAATCAAGCAAGTTAGTTAGACACGATCTCCCTTTCCTAAAACCATGTTGACTGTCTCCCAGTACCCTGTTACCATATAGGTAATTTTCCATTTTGGATCTTATTATAGTTTCCATAAGTTTGCATATAATAGAAGTCAGGCTTACTGGTCTGTAGTTACCTGGTTCAGTTTTGTTTCCCTTTTTGTGGATCGGTATTACATTTGCAATTTTCCAGTCTGTCGGTACCACCCCTGTGTCAAGAGACTGCTGCATGATCTTGGTTAGCGGTTTGTAAATTACTTCTTTCATTTCTTTGAGTACTACTGGGAGGATCTCATCCGGCCCAGGGGATTTGTTTATTTTAAGAGCTCGTAGTCGCTTTAACACTTCTGCCTCAGTTATGCTAAAGTTATTTAAAACTGGACAGGAACTGGATGACATGTGGGGCATGTTGTCAGTATCTTCCTTTGTAAAAACTTGTGAAAAGTAATCATTTAACATATTTGCTATTTTTTTTTTCTTCATCTACGATTTTGCCATTTGTATCTCTCAAACATTTAATCTCCTCTTTGAATGTTCTGTTGCTGTTGTAATATTGGAAAAACATATAGCCAGTGTATAGCAGGTGCGGTGCTTTTACAGTAATCCCAAGAACAAACAGACAACAAAGTAGGAGTGAAATGGTTTGTTTAATGGTTATTAATCCAATGGTCTTGTAGCACTAGCTACATGAATGCAGCATAAGTAATTTGCTGCCTGCTGCTCTTAATTGAGTATCAGAATACCTGGCCAGGTTAATTTAATTCTCTGTTCAATTGCTAAATAAGTAATTTTGTTCTCATTTTTAAAATGGTCCTTTCAGATTCCATAAGGTAAAATTAGGTGAAGCTATTTCAATTTACTGTTAAATTTTGGTTGGGGTTTATCTCTGCACTGGACTTTCTCTCTTGTTTTAACTGAGGATCTTTTCTTTAATTGCCTCATGGACATTCTATTTAGATTCAGGTGTTTTCCTTAATTGCCTTGGCAAAGGTCTTATTGGGCTTGATGTATCATTAAGTCTAAGTATCTTAATTGGTGGCTCTTTAAATAGGGCTATTACTGCCTGGTGGGGAGGTTGGTTGCTGGGGTGATTCTTTTTTGGGTGTGGGTTTTTTTGTGGATGCAGTATTTGAAGAGGGAGTTTGCTGATCTGTAAAAGAGAAATCAGGAAGCAATAATCTTTTGGTTGTTAGAAACATTATTTTCTCTAATCTGCCATTTTTCCAGTTTAAATTAACCAGTTATCTAATCTCCTGCCAAACTGAAAATATCCACATCATTCAAATTGTTTATATGGATCCGAAGAACAACAACAGTGACTAATCCATTTATCATCATCACTTTTTGTCTTCTTACCTGATTGGAAACTACAAGCTCTACAGGACCAAAGAAGAACTGGGTGAGATCCCCTAATGGAGAGGAATCTTATTTTTTTTTTCTGATGGATTATCTGGGCTGTTCCGACTGTTTTGGGAGTATTATCCTTTTTGTTTATTTATTGGGGATTAAAGAGCACCCAGCACGGAAGTTTCATTTTTGTTTTGTTTCAACTTTTCTGTTTCAACTACATTTGCAATATGGATTGGATAATATTTTGTGACTCTTAAAGTATTGGTGGTTGTTTCATGGACATTTTTTTTTCCTTTTTATAAGGACTGCCTGATGGACTGTGGTAAACATTTTGAAGTGTTCAAATGCTGTCTATTTAAAACTCATGTACACCAAATGTTTGATCCATCTGTCTCAAGTGTAATATTACACGCATATCCAATAACATCTGCTATTTGAACTCTGTCTTCTGGTTTAATTGTCTTCCTATGTTCTATTTGTTGTAAACAATCCTGACTTGCCCCGCAATTTTTCTTGGTTCTGTCATGCAATCCTACTGCTTTGGAGACTTGTATTGTTCAGGGTAGTTTATTTGTATTTCCATCAAAAAATACTAGTTATTGGATGTTGCTTAAGGATTGGGTTTGTTACAGTCTGACCAGCCAGCAAATACTAATGAGCTGGCAATTCACAACAATGTATATTGCACAGTAGTGAAAAGGGTTGCAGACACGTAAACAATAAGCACAGTACTAAATACACACACATGATCACAAGTCTAAAGTGAGTGCTCTCAGTGTAGTACAATATAATACATGCTATATTTGTGAACAAGTGGTGATAACAATGTTAACTGTTACTGTAGTTCATTGTTGATCCAGCTTTGTGCTGGCCCGTGGCGACAGCTCCGGCTTCGTGTTTAGCTGTCTGGTGATTTAACAAACAAGACAATTACTAACAACATGAAAAACTTTTACAACACTTTTTTACAAAATAAAAGTGGAATGGCATGGAATGACATGCCTGGAATACCGAAAAAAAACACTAAAAACATAGCAGAAATAGGAATGACAGCCTATATCTTGAAATCCCTAACAAGAATCTTAAAATCATGAATATTGTTTTATTGAAAATACTTATGTACAAAATAAGTGGAATGATAGCTGCTTTCTATGTAATGACAGGCCAGGAATACCAAATTCATTTTTTGTAAAAAGGTAAGGAATAGGGGTGTGGGTGTTTTTTCACTTCATCAGCTGGACATGCAAAAATGTTACTATTTTGATTTGTATTGAGAACAAGAGCAGAAATTGCATCTTCAATCACTGATGAATTAAGCCAATTTCCAGGGTCTAATGCTTGCATGTCGGTACTATCCAGAATTCCCTGATATTTCATTTCAATTTCAGACAGTCCAATGAAAGCTGTTCACTTTGTAGCTTGACTTTGGTGTGTAATGTTTGACAAATGGATTTTCCTCTTCATCACTGGTCAAAGTGTCCAGAGTCTTCTCCAAAGAAGCTGATGTGTGATGCACATTCAGCTATTTCATGAGTCAAGGAAGCAGAATGTAGTGCATGTCCTATGCTGTACCTATACCAATTTTTATTCTGCTAAGGTTTAGTATTATGCATGATGTCTTCACATTGTTTTTTAGTCATTTGAAGAGTCTGGTGCTTGTTCCACGTCATAATCATCTTTCCTGTTATTTTTCCCCAGGCTGGTTTGCTCTTCCATGTTTTGTTTTGTGCCGAACTGAGAATATGTGAGCTTATCTTCAGCTTCTCTGTAACCAGTTGCCATCTGTGCAGCCAAAATGTGGTAGCATTTACCAATACTTGGACAAGAGCAAGTAGAAAGCTCAGGCAGAAGTTTTACTACATGAAAATGTGTTCCATCTATGCTTTTTACTACAAAAGTGCTACTTTGTGCACAGTAAAACTTTTCCAGAATGTGACATCCAGTACTGTTGCCTTTTTTTCCACCCATGCTACGTGTGTTGCAATATTACTTTTAATTTGGCCAATGATTTGTTTCCAGAGGATACAACACTGGAAGTGACATGTGAACAGGACTCTCAGCCAGGTATTGAAACTTCATCTTGAGTTCATAGTTTCCAAGCCCACAGTGTGCACGTCTTCACTCGTGAAGGTAATACATCAACATGTAGAACAATGGTTTTCCAATCAGCTTTATCACCTTATGTATGTTTTCACTAATATTGTTTGTTGCAGTCATGTTCTGGAAGGCAGCAAACTCTAACAAATCACAAGCAATGGCATGTATTTTGTCACCATTCAGCAGGTTCAAAATATACCCCAGAAAGTCCTGATGAGGTTTTAAAGGCAACTGGAAACACTGGCTCCCCAATCAAAGATACATTGTGAATTACAAAAGGTGATATGTAGAAATCGCCAAGATTAAATGTTGTATTATATGACATCATCTGAGGAAGAGCAAGATCATTGCTGCTGATGTCAATGAGGACATGAGCATCGTTTACGAGAGTAGGATGCCTAAATGAAACCAGAAGATCTGGGTAGAGTGTTATATTCCACACATAATCTTTCACATGCACTGCAAGTTCAAACAAGCTGAATATTGTTATTGGAAATTTTGCATTTTTTATTTTTTTTATTTTTTGGTAAATAACATTTTTCGCTTGCTTCAAGTTTCATGGGTGAGCCAGAGCTATGTAGTTGTCAGAGCCTGTGCTGGACTGTGTACTGAGAACTTTTTGATATATTTTAAGAGGCTCCTCCTGTGATTTTGCTGCCTCATTAATATGCGTCAGGGTAGACGTCATGGTAGGGAAGAATGGTTTTTCAGAACGTTGTGGTGATGGTTTATACAAAGCTTCATTTCCCAAGTAATGCACGACATACATTTGTCTGTTCTGTGACTCCCGTAAGCAATAGACGTGACGGCAAAAAACAAATGTTATCTTTTCCTTTTCCTTTGCTATCTTTTATACCATTTCAACACAACTGGTGCATTCAGTTGTCTAGGATGATAGTTTAATTCTGTGGATACCCATCTATACTGGTCAAAACAGACAAATGCATTCTCAGTAGAAGAGGATGCTGAACAATACACATATACTTCTCCCTTTGGTTGGAAGGGAGGCAGATTTGATTAGCATCATTACAATCTGTTGCAGAAAGAATGCAATGCATCTGATCCACAGACAGATCCTTGTTTTGGTTGAACATACCGTATATGGAGTATTAAAAGATGTAATTTTGTATGTTTAGCTCTAGTACTTCACAAACTTTGCACTATACAAATGCACCAATAAAAGTCCAGTGCTATTAACGAAAAACACTACTAAGCTCAGCAGGTTAACTGCAATGTATTTATTTTCTTTTATCTGTGGGAAAAAAAAAAATATATATATATATATATTTTTACATGAAGTATAATGCGGAGAAAAGTACAATATAAAATGTAAATAGTCCTGTCAATGGATTTTTTAAAATGTGATATAACATCTATTGTTGTTTTGTGGTGGGTTTTTTTCTAATCACTTAAATAGGAAACCAGCAATTCTTAGGTTTAAAAGACAGTAAAACAAAAATATATGAATTTCTTTTTCTGTGAACAAGCCCACCCAGAATATCTGAGAATCTAGTTCTCAAAGACACCACTGCTCCTTCTTGCTTTGCTGAGTACAAGGATGTTCGGGGAAAAAAATAGCTTGAAACCAAAAAACGGTATAAATAGCTACATGTTAGCAGAAAACAAACACAGTGAAACTAGATGAGGATATAGCTAAAACCAATCCTTGTATTTAAACTACCCCCACCGGACATCCAATTTGATGGGGTGGACACCGGGGGAGGGGCCTGTGGTGTGGATGTAAACAAGCCTAAACAAAATGTTTTAACTGTACTTAAGACGTTGCACAATGCACACAATAACCTGTTAGTTATTATGTAAAATTTGAAAATAGAAAAAAAAGCAATGACTGTTTTATACTAATATTTTTAAAAACCAAAAAATGAAAAATAGCTGAATGAAACTAAAATCAAAGCAGATGTATATTCTCTGCCTCTGCTTCCTTCACGAAGAGCAATGTAATAACTGTCACTAGCTGCAACTGAACATTTGGTACCGCCCCTTTCTCATTTGATTTGTTGATTCACTTTCAAAAGTAAACAAATCTTATCCACAGAAAAACACAGCTTAATATACAATACTTGATATCCGATTAATAAAACCTAATGTTTATATTAAAATAAAAATGTATTATCTTTTTATCATTGTCTTACTTAATGATAGACAATTACTGGAGAAAAACAGTTATGGATTGACAATTTAATTTTATGTATGCAAGGCTAATGAAAAGCAAGTTAATTATTGTAATGCTGTACATCTCTTTATTGCTGTTAATTTCTTATTATTTTTATTATATTTCTTAGCAGACAGTATTTTCCAGGACGACTTACAATTATTACAAGATATCACATTATTTTACATACAATTAAAAAATTCCTGAACATAATATAAATTATTATTTAAACATAACATAACAGGCTCCTCGGGACACGTCAAATAATAAAACATAAAACAAAATAATAATAATAATAATCATAAATATGACGGTGCCACTTATCTGATATTGTTCCATAACAAGACGTTGCACTACCAGGGTAGGGCCACATTAAAAACCCATGCAGAATGTGACAGAGGGATTATCAGATAATTGATAGCTAGTTAATCCCTCGGTCACTAATGTAAAAACCTGCAATTCTCCCAGCTCTGGGAGGGAGTTCAGAGGAGAGAACGGAGCGAGAGAAGGAAAGAAAGGAAGAGGATAGAAACAAAATGAATCAGAAAGGAAATCAAATCTAGGAACAGTGAAGATGATTTGCCCAGCCTGAACTGGATCATATTTGTAGTAGTGTATTTGTGATTTTTGTTTTTGTTTGAACCTTTTATTTTACTCGGTGAGCAAGTGTGTGTTTTTGTTAAACCTTTTATTTTATTATTGTTGTTTAAATAAACAGCGCCACAGCACCTTTTGCACCGCTGTACTTCATTTGTTTTTTGTTCTTGCTTCTGGCCTGACGTCACTACACGGCTACCCTGTCACATGTATAATATTTTAAAAAACAAACAAAACAAATAAAACATTTTCTAGCTTGAATTCCAGACACACAAAGACTTTTCAAGTTTGTTGTAATGTTGAGACTGAAACTATTTCTATTATAGTAATTAAACAAACTCTGTTTTGCTGTTTTGAAAGCAAAGGGTAGTCACACCAAATATTGATTTGATGTAGATTTTTCTTCTATTCACTCACTTTGCATTTAGTTAACTGATAAATATAATCTATTAACATGTCTATTTTTGAAAGCATTCTTACTTTACAGCATTTTTTCACACCTGCCTAAAACTTTTCCACAGTACTGTATACCATAGAGCTGAAATCTCTCTCTATGAAGACAGCCTTTCTGTTAGCTATCACCTCCGCTACGCGGGTCAGTGAGCTACAGACCGTGTATGTGCGTTTGGGACAATGGAAACGGAGTATCGCTGCGCACAAACCATGCTTTCCCTCCTAAGGTGATTGCAGTGTCTCACTTGAATCAATCAGTAGAACTAGAGGCTTTCCATCCCCTTCTCATTGGATTGTGGACATGGTTTCAACTTTGTATACTAATGCCGGCTTACCCCCACCTGCGGCTAGCTGGACTACCCCGAATATATTTACCTGGTTCTGCCGACTTAATGTCATAGATCCCTCTATGTCTTTAATAAGCACCAGTGTCCTTGAGTTTGCACTCTCACACCACCAACACTAGATGGTAGTAGTGAGATGTCCCTCAGATGCTGTCCGCTCATTCTCCCTCTCGACGGTTCTGGTATACTTTCCCAAAAGTATAATTGGCAGTCATCTTCAAATTAGAACTGCCTTTTTGTTCATTCTCAATTGTAGGGCCAAGAAGGCAACTTAACACATTAGTTGAAGGAAGACATAATGCATAGTCTTCACCTGAGGATTTACACTAAATGACTGTAATAAACTAACTTTTTGAGAGGCTTCGAGAAGAAGTGTATGAAAATAGCATGCTCCTTCATCTTGCTGGCTGTATCTGTTTAAGACAAACACCTGCTGATGCAGGACTACTTGCATTGCTATTTACTAGACAAAGCAGTTTTCTATGCAAATAATGGTTAAAAATTTTGGATTAATCTTAATGATCACAATTTTAGCTTTTGAGCTGGACTGCACCGACTTCCAACTTCTCAGCATTGCTGTTATACTTCACATGTAAGTTTCATTTTCCATATCATTTACTCTGTTTCTTCAAAATTTGTGTCCTGCACCTATGTAGATTACTACACAGCTATTGCTTTATGTAACCTAGCATGTATTTTATTTCTGAATATAATTGCATTTTGTGATCCCTGTAATTCACTTTTGATAATGTTTTTAGCCAAATTTCTACATATGTTAGGCACATTTTGGTAAAAGTTAAATTTTATTTATATTATAATGAAATATTTACAAGACTACAATGTATTAAGAATTACGTTTGTATACAATATTTGTTGATGGTTTAAGAAGGACTGAAGACACTAGGTGTGCTTGATGCAATGACTGTGCATCCTGGACTTCAGAAATGATGGCCAGTCTCTTTCAAATCACCTACAGTCCACTGGGCAGCAATTGGAAAATACTTCAAGAGAGACTTATTGGCTACTGGCAAGATTTTCTGCAGGATTGTGAAGGTTCGTACAAGTTTTGGAGGGAGTAAAGTTTGTAAATTTAGACTGTGACAGTATTGATTATACTTACCAGTATTTAAAGGGAAGGTAAACTCATTTTACACAAGCTATTGGGTTTATATATTATGACATAGATAATTGATACATACCAAATGAAAACAGTAAACCAGTTGGCATCATTCGTATATATATATATATATATATATATTAACTGATATATATTATCTTATATATATATATATATATATATATATATATATAATTATACGCGAATTTAAAAAACGCGTTTACATTCGGTAATACTGTCTCCCCCGCACTGCAGGATGGTCCGGCAGACGTCCTATTGTAGCACAAGCAGGCATGTATCAAGTCGGGAGCTCTATTCCAATAAACTGATGACAGATAAATCTATGCTTGTGTTCTGAGGTGTTCTAAAAAATAATCTGTCAAACTCGAAAAACATAGGAGGACGATAGCTTGTAAAATATTTGGAATTGCACAAGCTGCATTATAACTGATGCTAGCTAGCACCTCTGGCAAATTTATGAACTAGCATGTGGAATATCTGATTGGTTAAAAAAATTAATAATAATGGCTGCACAAATGAAAGTGAAGCATTTCCACAATATTTACACATTCAAGACCAAATATCTTTATAAGTAAGTTTTAACACCTAAAATTGGAAAAAATTATCAGAGAATGTTTTTTGTTTTTGAACATATTGCTTAATGTGCATACTGTAAAATTTATTTTTGGTTTATTTTATTATTGTTTCAGAGAGGGAATGCAGCACCCAGCTCCAGATGTTCTGTCTTTCGTGACTGGAGCAAACCAGGTTCCTACACTTTCGATCCTCAATCATCAGTTGAGTTCATCCAAAGAAAGGATGGGAATGATGGGCTTTCCAAGTACAAAGAGGTAAATGTGTGCCAGTGTGCTAAGACTACCTTTTTCTAAAAGCTATGAACAATTCAAAACTAACATGGATTTGGTCGTACTTAATTTTGGTTTTATGTAGACCTGGTACTTTTACAGCTGGTTTCACAGATCAAGATTAGCTCTAATCTTGGACTACCTTACCTAAATTAATATTGAGTAGTCTAAGACTAGTGCTAATCAGGTTCTGTGAAACTAGGCATTTATTCCAGTCCTCACTTACTCCATTTCCATTTAAAGCTTTACTTTGCATTATTAGTCCATGTTTCTTTGTTAAATCAAGGTTGTTTTTTTTTTTTGTTTTTTTTAGTTCTATAAACAATTGGTCACTAAAGCAATGCAAAAAAGTATTTTGAAAGAAACAATTGCTTATTTCATAAAACACATTATGTCTGGAGATGCAATTTGTAAACTTGGCAAATAACAAATGCAGACATAAAACAATAAATAATTCACAATGCATTTTGATGCATTGCAATCAGTTAATACAGAGCAGTGAACCTGTTAGTGTATATAGCACCCAGTGTGCTGAACTTTATTATTCTCATTGAATGCTACCATGTTTTTTTAATAATGTGAAAAGCAGCACACTTAATGAAAAGTACTAGGCCTATTATGTTTTTATTTAGTTTTTTTTTCTTTCTGAATATTCTAAAACCAAAAGATTTTAGGTGGAAGACTGAGAATTAAAATTGTGTTTACAAAAGGGTTCAGATTTAAGAAATTCTATTCACAAAACAGTGAATGTTCTTTAAATAGATTTTGTGGGGCCAGTTTGACTTGTATAAACATCTTCATAAAAATGTAACTATTGCAACTTCTGACTCATGATCCTTATTTCCTTATTTGTATGAAGATCCTGGAATGTTTGGTACTATTTCACTTTTTGGAGTGCATTATTGAATTTAAAAGTTTTTTTTCACTACTTCCATCCCTCTGAACAGAAGACTTTTTTTTTTTAACACAAAAAATGTTTTTATATCAAAAGGGTAAAAGGGAAATAATCATACAGCTATGGCCAAATGTTTTTTTTTTTTTTTTTTTTTAGGCACTTATAGCACTTATATTTTTTTACTGAAGTGAAGTAATTTATTCCTGATAATTCATGATGATTTATTTATTTGTAATGTCAGAGCATTTCCTGCATTTCTTTTTCTTTAAGTGTTCAAATATTTGATAGCTGTGGCTTTATTTTTTAATTTTAATAATTGGAGTATGTAAACTTTTGACTTTTGTATAGGAATCACCAAAGCAAATTACGCTGAACAAAAATATAAATGCAACATGCAACAATTTCAAAGATTTTACTGAGTTACAGTTCATATAAGGAAATCAGTCAATTGAAATAAATTCATTAGGCCCTAATCTATTGATTTCACATGACTGGGAATACAGATATGCATTTGTTGGTCACAGACACCGTATCACAGTATCTGGTGTGACCACTATTTGCCTCATGCAGCATGACACATCTCCTTTGCATAGAGTTGACCAGGCTGTTGATTGTGGCCTGTGGAATATTGTCCCACTCCTCTTCAATGGCTGTGCGAAGTTGCTTGGATATTGGCGGGAACTGGAACACACTGTCGTACACGTTGATCTAGAGCATCCCAAACTTGCTCAATGGGTGACATGTCTGGTGAGTATGCAGGCCATGGAAGAACTGGGACATTTTCAGCTTCCTGGAATTGTGTACAGGTCCTTGCGACATGGGGCTGTGCATTATCATGCTGAAACTTGAGGTGATGGCGGCGGATGAATGGCACGACAATGGGCCTCAGGATCTCGTCACGGTATCTCTGTGCATTCAAATAGCCATTGATAAAATGCAATTGTGTTCGTTGTCCGTAGCTTATGCCTGCCCATACCATAACCCCACCGCCACCATGGGACACTCTGTTCACAACGTTGACATCAGCAAACCGCTCACCCACACAACGCCATACATGCTGTCTGCCATCTGCCCGGTACAGTTGAAACCGGGATTCATCTGTGAAGAGCACTCTTCTCCAGCGTGCCAGTGGACATCGAAGGTGAGCATTTGCCCACTGAAGTCGGTTACGACGCAGAAATGCAGTCGGATCAAAACCCTGGTGAGGAGGACAAGCACGCAGATGAGCTTTCCTGAGACGGTTTCTGACAGTCTGTGCAAAAATTCTTCGGTTGTGCAAACCCACAGTTTCATCAGCTGTCCGAGTGGCTGGTCTCAGATGATCCCGCAGGTGAAGAAGCCGGATGTGGAGGTCCTGGGCTGGCATACTTACATGTGGTCTGCGGTTGTGAGACCGGTTGGATGTACTGCCAGATTCTCTAAAACTACGTTGGAGGCAGCTTATGGTAGAGAAATGAATATTCAATTCTCTGGCAATAGCTCTGGAGGACATTCCTGCAGTCAGCATGCCAGTTGCACACTCCCTCAAAAATTGAGAAATCTGTGGCATTGTGTTGTGTGATAAAACTGCATATTTTAGAGTGGCCTTTTATTGTCCCCAGCACAAGGTGCACCTGTGTAATGATCATGCTGTTTAATCAGCTTCTTGATATGCCACACCTGTCAGGTGGATGAATTATTTTGGCAAAGGAGAAATGCTCACTAACAGGGATGTAAACAAATTTGTGCACAAAATTTGAGAGAAATAAGCTTTTTGTGCATATGGAATATTTCTGGGATCTTTTATTTCATCTCATGAAACATGGGACCAACACTTTACATGTTGCATTTATATTTCTGTTCAGTGTACATTTTTATTAACCCTTTCAAATTATGCTATCTTAGGTTTGTCTTCATTTTGCATAGTCTGTCAGTGATATAACTAAATGTGCACATGTTGTGATGGTTTAAATGTTACAGTGATGTTACTGAAACTGTAAAGTATGATTTAAAATGTGTGGCCACTGAAACACATTTTGTCTTTTATTGCCACAGTGTTCTAATTTTTACCGATTTCAATTTCAACCATTGTCAATTCACAAGGATGGGGATCATGTAACAAATGCTGAATTCAGACATATTTTTATGCAATTTTTTTATTGCAATATTTTTATAGGGCATACTTGTAAAAGGTTTTTAATTGCCTCCATGACTGATTAGGAGGTTGGTCAAAAGTGGTCCTAGAATGACCACAGGGGTGGAAGTGTTTCGTTTATTGATGGTTTTCCATTTAAAAATATTTTGGGAACTGAAAAATGAGTGGTGGTTGGAATGGGTACTGTAGCAATGGCAGGCGCTGGCGAGCTGAAAGCTGATTTCGTAAGCAAAAATTCAAAGTTGTTTTCAGCTTCTTGCAATTTACTGTGAAATATGTATTTTATTTTCCTTACAGCATTTTACACTAAAATCATACTTTTAAAAGAACTGTGCATTTGGTTACTATGGCTACGGAGTCAAACAAATACCGACTTCATGATTGGTATTTGAATTATACTTATATTAGTCTGTACATTGACCTAGCAAGTCAGTGGCATATATAATGTTACAATTTACTAATAATTTGAAGGTATCTGTAGCTTTGAAACTTCATAATTATTTCTACGTGGTATTAGAAATGTAAAGAAATATAAAAACTTGTCATTTAAGGTTTGCCCCTGTGTATATGATTTATTGATTTAAAGGCAGCAAAATATGGAAATTTCACATTCCTTTTCAATAGTATGTCAACATAATTTTAATTTAATTTGTTTAATTTGAATTTGTCACTCAAGGTTGTTTTAAAAAATACATATTTGTCTGCTTGGTACATTTTTCTGCAGCCAACACATTTACAGAACATTGATACATTTTTAAAGATTGTTTCAATAGCGACTTGAGTTTCAATGTCTGAATGCTGTTTGACTTTTGACGTAGCGTAAATAATTCTAAGGTTAGCTCAAAGATATTCTATATACTTTGCGTCAAACAGCCCTTCGTTGACAAACTGCTCTACCAACAGGATCCAATAGTTGTAGCCTTCTTCTAATTCTCTACCTCTGTATTCTTAATGCCCGGCTTCATAGGCTTCCTTGAATATAACTCTCCCCAGCATTAGGTGTAGAACTTAAAAACCCTGAGATGTAACAATCAAGATCTTCATTGCGTACGTCAATGAATCTTCTCCCTGAAGATGTAGGTTGGTCTAATTCTTGTCTTCTATATAGAGTTGAAACACTGATGTTGAGGCAAGTTTCTATTTGGATCTAGGAAAACCCAAGCTCCCACAAATGCTGTGTCTGTTCTCTAGAAACAATGAACCTTAACAAAGCATAGGCAGAAAAGGCCATTAGTGTAAAAGATAATGTAGGACTTACAGAGCTTTATTCATAAAATATTTACATTGCATTAAACTTATCACCTGTTTTTTGAGAAATGAAAACTTAAATTAAACTAATTCTCATACAGTGTTGTTATGTTCTAACTACAATTAATATAGACCCTGTTATTTTTCATAGTTCTAATATATTGGGCTATCGTAGATTTTGTACACATGGGGTTAGAGCTATTGGGGAATACTCCAGTTTTTGTTAAAAAAATAAATAAAGCATTTCATTTGAAGAAAAAAAATACTAAAAATACTAAGCCTGTATTTTGTTTTTGTCTATTATGCATTTACTTTCAATTTCAATTTAGTTTTTTATTATACGATGATTAAATAGAAAACAAAAAACTTACCTTGGCCTGCCTACCTCATGATTTAAAAGGGTTGCAGAAAATCTGGGTGTCTGAGAACAGGCTGTTAAACTATTGATCCTGGTCTGGAGATCTTCAGTTAATGAAACTGTATTCCTAAATATTTATTCTAGCATAGATACCAAATAGGGGTCTGTTCTTTGAAAATTGGAACATGCAATAAGCATTGCAATTAAAATCTCTAAATGGCCTTCAACTTTTCTGTGTAGATGTTCCATAAAATTAAGAGCAAGCTCTTTCTATCATTGTACAGCATGACTTTAGTGAAAGAAAATATTCATGGATGTTTTCTGCAGCCTCGGTTGACAACGAATGAAAAAATAAGCAAAGGAAAATGCAGGACATGTAACTCAAAGCCATGGCAAAAAGAAAAGACAGCACCTACCTATTTAATTGGATGAACAATTTTCCTATAATGGTAATGAAAATAAACCTCTGTGTGCAGGTGGTTTTATTCCACCGTTTATTGGCAGTAAAATCCCATAGAAATGCCATTCCAAATCAATTTGTATACCTAATCTGTAATTGGCCATTAATGTCATGTGATTCTTTGTGTACACTATGTTCATTTCAATATGTTATATACCCATTTGGCATATGTCATATTCGTTTAATTAAACATTATATTCATTTCACTATACGTTATATTCATTTCATTATACATCACATTCATTTCATTATATGGCATATTCATTTCATTATACGTCATTCAGAAAGCTGTCATTTTCAATTGAGTGGCCTCTCATACTAAATCCCTATATTCATTTAAAAATATTTGGGGATTTCATTTATAAATAATACAGTTGCCCTGTAACTTTGTGCTAGAACCTACGTTTGCAAGTTGTTGAGGACAGTAAGTCAGAAAGGAGTTCTAAAAAGGGTTTGTTTTTGAGCCTTGCTACCTGACCCCAGCCTGACAGGACCCGACAGTAAGTGTCAGGTAAGGTGTAGTTTGTATAACATAGTCCGGGCTCAGGTCGGGTCAATGAGTGGATTATGGCGTTTTTAATTTTTAGACATTTTTGTCTGTGTGCAAGAACACTCTACACTGAAGGTACTTAGTTTCAAGAACTTATGTTTGGAATATATTTGTGGAGATGGTCAGGTCGGGTTGGGTATGCAAATATTTCAAAGGTCTTGGGCTCAGGTTGGGTTGGGTTGGGTTGAGTCGGGTTCAGAGCACGTTTTAAATTTAGGCCCGAGCAAACCTCTAGTTTGTTTATCCTGGCGGTTGTTTGGAGGATTTTTCACAAATGTAGTTGAGTCATGATTTTACTCTGCAACATTGGCCTGACATTCAGCAGCACTGGTATACTCTTAATGCAGTATGCTGCTTTATTAATGGCTGACACAATATACTCAATGGCCTTTCTATCTTAATCTTCCTGATTTTCAAGTTCCCTGTGCATATCTTGTAGCTGCTTAACATTCATTTGGTTCAACTACCATGCTTTTTCAGTGGTAGGACAACTTACCATCTTCATTTTCAAAGTTCACAGCTTCAGCTGTTAGCCAATCTGATTCTCCTGGATCATTTGAAATGCACAATTACAAAAAAACAAGGATAAGTATCTGTGACAGATTGAATGATTCTTGTTGTTAGATCTCCCTTCTGACCTGTGGGGTTGCTGTGTAAAGGGAACAGGGTACCCTGGAATAAAAGGCATGACAATTTATTCCCATGGGTAAGTGGAAATGGGCCAGTTAGAAAAGGGGTGGGGCTACGGTACCCAACCTCAATGACCCGAATGGGGGAAACGGCGTGACATCCGCGGATTGGAGAAGCGGATGCGCTTGTTAACCAAGGGGTCATGAGAGAGGGTATAAATAGGGGTCGTAGCAAAGTAATTTGTTCCTTTGTAAATGGTTAGATACAACCTAAAAGGAGACCGTATTATTACTGAAAACCATGAGTGTTTGTCTTATGTTTGTTAGTGTTGTTGGTAACTGTCGTTTGTCTTAACTAGACTACCAGTACCACGATCCGGAGCTGTAGAGCAAGCCAACATCAACCCGGACATCACTTTCACCCCTGTATTTCACGGAGAACTGTATTACACCACTAGCACTGTCACTAAAAATTGTGTTTGTGTTCTATGTTTAGTGTGGGTGTGCGTGTAAAACTGGACTTTTGGGTTACGGGTCAAACCCCGGGATTACAATTACCGAGTGATACACACACACAGTATCATAATTGCAAATGACGAACTGTATGAAATAAAAGGTTTTGTTGTTACAAAAAAACAACTCCATATATAACATACACAATAAAAAAAAAAAAAAAAAAAAAACATTTCCTGTTCCATGAATTGTAAAACTCTGAAAAGTGCAGCAGTTTCATTGAAAATTCCTTCAAATGTCATTAGAAGAAAGAAAGTAGATTTTTTTTAGAGTCAATTATCAAAGTTTGAATGTGAGTTCCTGTGGAGACAGCCCCTGGCATGCCTTGCTTCACTACCTCATCGAGAAGCCTGGTGCATTTTGTGTATTTGTTAAAAAATGCAGCCAATCCCCCCCACTTGTATGTAATTAAATTTGCTGACTGGGAAAGCACAAGATTACATTTATGGGCATACTAATGCATTAATGTTGCTTCTGTCACTTTCTTTTATTTTTGCCTGCAATCCATTCGGTTTGGATGCCATGACAGCAGCTCTGTCCTAACTGGGCTACCAGCTTTTGAACTTAGTTGTAATTTTCATTTTGAATTCCATCACAGTTCACAAACAACTGACGACAATTGGAGATATAAGTCTAACTTTTCATCATAAGAGGCTATAAGGTGTACAAGCTCAGTGTAATTGCCATGATTTACTGAGCTAATGCTCTCATTATTCCCTCAAAAGGCCTACTCCTGTCTAATTAGATAGTACGTAGCATCTATAAATATTTTCTAAATCTCTCAATTTTCTCAAACCTTTTTGTTATGCTGGTCAGTTTTGTTCCTTTGCTGTTCATTTAGGGGTAATTTTTTGATCAGTTTTCCAAACATTTTCATCGATATCCAGCTTTGGATAGATTTTTCATGTTTCCCCAGAGCAGTCAGTAAATTGTTAAGATTGTTGTAACCTGTCCTTGTCCAAACATTCTCACACATAAAAAATAATAAACAAGGCAAATAGAATAATTGCTGGCTGACAGCACACCCACAATGCCAGTCAGTTTCAAATGATTTTCTGGCTCTTTCTCTGGTGCAATTCATTTAGCTCTGGCCTAGACCTTTCTTTGAGAATTACACAGTTTTGTTCTCGAATTGACTCCTTTCAAAATGTCAATATCCATTCCAACTTTCCCTGTTTGATGCAGTGTTATAATTGAGTCATTAGTTGTGACAGTTTGAAACAGTTTGATTTAATCAGATTCATTTTACAGGAGATTAAAAGCAAATGAACATTTCAATTAAAAATACAAAATTGAGATGTACAATAATGTGGTCATACTTGCCGCACTGATGTTCACAATTAAAGTGAATTTACGATTCATTGGCCTACTTATAAGCAGATTTTGTTATTGACCATATAGAGACCCTTTCAGCTATGTTCAATTGGGTTGGATGTACAGTCATGGATACCACAAAACAAAAGAATGTAATCAACCATTTATTTACAATTTTACTGATGGGAGCCTGCGACAGAGAACGAAGGTATATGAACTGTAAATCTCCCTCCTGACCAGAAAAGGCGTTGTGTAAGGCTGGTTGTATGTTTTCCCCTCGAGTGGCGGACTCAACGGTAGGTGGAAGTTGGCTATCTAGCGGAAAGCGTGTAGCTGCAAGTACTCTAAACAAATCCATTGTGATCAGATAGGGGTAAGGCAGCTATTGAATATATGTTTACTTCTCCTATACCATAGCTGGTATAGGGGTGGTTTATTATTTATTTATTTTTGTGAATAAATACAGACGTTTTTGAGAATAAGTAACTGTCCAGGCATTCTCTCACTGACCTGCACCATTCACATGCTGTCACATTTGGGGTTCAGAAGTGGGAAATAAAAATAAAAAAATGGATCCAGCTACATTGGCCACGATGATGGAGTGGCAGATGGAAATGATGATGGAGAGGATGACTGCATGTTCCTGGCAGCCAACAGACCGGAACTGGTGGCCAAACCAGCAGTGCCACTATAATACATATATAGTTAACTGCAGACCTCTATATACAGTGAACCCTCTTTATACAGCCTGGTACAAATTGTCAGTAAAGCGAGGGTGGCGTTATAGTGAGGGTCAAAAACAAACAATAAATTAGAACTTTTTGTTGTTATCTCCAGGCTATTTAAAGAAACATGTATCTGTTTACATTCATCCTTTTACAGCCATAATGGTCTTTTTACAATAGTTTTCATCATTTCCACATCTGTATGTAACATACAAGTGATTACTTTTGAGGAAGTTTATACTTAAAAAAAACAACAACTCTTATATAGTGTCAAATCACCCAAGTAACAATTTTATAAAAACCAAAAAAACCCTATGATTTCAATCTGTCCCCCAAACTATCCCCCATTGAATGATGCAATCTACTGCATTTTCACAAAGCAATTTAAGCTCAATGCCTCAAGTAGCATTATAGAAATAAAAAAAAAAAAAAAAAAAAAAAAACAATGTTGACTTTGTCACAAAGACAAACTGTAACTTTATTATCTGGTAAAAACAAACAAACCAAAAAAAACAAACAAGTTTCAAACCAAATTATAATGTTCAGTTTATGACTTTGGAAGTGTTGATTTACTCACAAAACATAGTAGGCTAAATGTTACATTTAACATTTACACTTTTATTGAATATGTGGAAAGTTCTATTTTAACTTTGCATTTTTTAATTGTGTTACTTATTCAAGCAAATAATTTGAATAGTAAATATTTGTCATTTGTTTGTAATGTCGAATTAGGGCCCTTTTTTAAAATGTTTTTTTGTGAAAAATAGGAATAGTCATTAATTCAGATTATCAGAATACACTGCCTGAAAGGCATAAAATCTCAACTGGAAATTCAAAAGTTTGTAATGTACAGGTGTTGAAAATATTTTATATTATACTTATATGTTATAGTATACATACATTCAGGACAGGGTTTATCTTTTGCTGGCCCGGTGCAAAGGTTCAGTTTGGGACCCTTATATTTTACTAGACAACCGTACTTCAATTTACCACTGGGCCTGCTTGGGGCCCTGAGAAATCCCAAGTGGTGATATCAGCTTGAATTAAAGAAATGTACTTTTAAAAGATAGAAGTGCAAGCATTTGTCTAGAACTGTACAGTGCTAAATTCTCTAATATAGGTGTCATTTCTTCATTTAGGCTGAGATTGGAGATCGTGTGTGCATAAAGAAAGAACATGTGTAAGAATCAATGCACAACAGAAGAATTCATTATTTATGAAAGAACTGTCAGTAAGCATCTGGGGATCCAACACTCTGAAGGAGAGAAGTCTTGAAAGCAAGACTTGAGCAACCACTAACACCATTGTTAGACAATGTTTAACTCCTCATTAAGGTTAATATAGTATTGATTTGTGTAAAAATGTATGTGATGGCTGTGTAGTGTCACGGCAGTAGTTTTGAAAAGGTGTTGTATGACAATAACATCTTTGTGTTCTGAAAATAAATTATTCAAGATTTCTATCGTTGAATGCTTATTGGATGTTTTTTTTTTTTTTGTAATTTATTATTATTATTATTATTATTATTATTATTGCATTTAAATGTGAGCTGGACTCACATTGTATAAAGCCATAATCGAATATTGAAGGTCTCATCACTAATTCACTCTGCATATCACAACACCTATTTAAAATAAATGAAAGCAAGACCTCAGATGACAGAAATTTGTGCTAGTTATCTCAGCATCTCAAAACTCAAAAGTTAAAACCATAGTTTTAATCAACTCATGAGCCTGTTCCTTCTCTATTAACTACTTATAAATAATGAACTATAATTTTAGAAAATGTAAATTCTTAATTAATGGTAATGTATTCTGTGTTAGGTTGAGCTGCTTGAGTAGAAACAGTGAAATATCCTTTTATGTAACAGACTGCTACAGAGAATAGCTCCTAAAGAAGAATCTGGAGACAGAACTAAAGAGCAGATTTTTCAAAGTTAGCAGGTACATGACAGAAAGAACTATGAACATCAATAAACAATACACAAAGACAAATGAAAAAAAAACCCAAGGCACAAGTAACACACATTAATCCCTAAACCCTTTGTCAATACACCCAAAAGCTACATTTAAAAAAAAAAAACAAAGAACCTACAATTCTTTCACATGTAAAAATATTTATAACGCTCCAAATGTGAAATAAAAATGTTGTCAGTTATCAGTTTATCAACAGTCATATTTATGACATTGCTATTTTGTTATTAAGATGTTTATCGTGTTGTTTATGTGATGTGTATTGGTTTGTGATCTTGTGATAAGAGTTTTCTTATTGTTTATTCATAGTATTTTTTTAAATTCTATACAAATATGTAGTTGTGATTTATTCTTAAATCGTGTTGTTTTAATGTAGAGTTCACAAGATCAAATATAAATATTGATTGTATTTTGCGGGTCTTATTTATAAGGTGTAAAATTATTATATATAGGAAAGGACACTAACGTTATTTTTCTTTTTTATACCATTTTAAAAGTATTTCAAGAACATAGCACCATGTTTTGAATATTGCTACAGTTGAGTGTCTGGCAGGAAAACATTTAATCCCTGATAACTTTCAGAAAATATTTTAGTATACAAGCAATAAGGCCCTCCACATCAGGTATTACCATGTATTAGGAAGCTTTAAAGGTGTCAGAGCATTGCTTCAGGTTTCATTGCAAACCAAACTCTATAATGCATGGCAATTACCTTTGTGATATGCCTTTTTTTAAACTAAAGCAAACTCGTTTATGTAGAACAAATAACAGATACCAAATGATAAAGGACAGACATCACATTATATAAAACTACTATGTGGAGGAATAGTTATTAAATCATTAATTTGTTGAATGAGAATTTTTCTCCCAGTTCAACTTATATATCCTGCTAATATTATCACATTCTGTATCACAGACATTACACTTCCTTTAATATATAAAAAACCATGCCAGCACAATGATTTTTGTCAAATTAAGTATGTTTTTGGTATGTTGCTAATAATTGTTATGGAAGTCGGCAATGATTTTTCAGATAAAAGACATTACATAGAATTGTCAAAATTTATAAAGGAAGAATTTACATCAGAATCCTATTTTTAGAATGGAGGAGGAGCTGGGAGACGCTGGTCACACCAACAAGAGCTGATAAGCTGGTGAGACCAGCTGAGAGGCAGGAGATGCTGGCAAGCTTGTCAGACCAGCCTAAGTTGTTCCAAAACACAACATTAGCTGGTGACCATCTAGACCAGATTGAGCTGGTCAGTGCTGCAATTTCCAACAGGGAATTTTAAACAGTATGGTGTATTATTGGGGATGTGGGCTTGGAATCCTCAAATGCAATCAAAATCTTAATGTATTAACGATTCTCTAATATTTTCCAGGCACCATAGCAGTTGTTCTTTATGCCAAATTCATATTTTTCTATTTTTCTATATAGAAATGCAACTGTTTGCTCTTCCACGCAGTTTATGGCTGAAAGAGGTGTCGGAAACAATTAAGACCAGACCCAGTCTCAGATCAAAGCGTAACCTATTTGGTCTCAAAGAAACCAGAGGATGCAGGTAAGCTGTATCTTTTGAACCTGGCACCTACACTGAAAAGGCTCAGACTCCAAAAGAAGTCCCTTATTAAAATTAAAATACAGCAGGTAGTCAACGAAGCTGAGTTTTCACATGCCGAATTTCAACCAAATCCATCTTCCAACCAGCCACTGTTTTATTCAAACTACACACAGCTGTAATTAATGTAATTCATGATATAACCATTGACATATATATCAACTTGTGATTGTGTTGGTTATTTTGCATTCATGTTTTGTCAGTCACTCTTATCTTTTGTAAGTACGATTATGGGGTGCCCCTGTTAATGTTTTGTATAACCTAGAAATCATAACAGAAATGTAACGTACCACCTGTACATGCTGTATGTTTGAAATTGTCACGTTGAGAAGTTGATTCAATCTCTTTTTTTAAGAAGTCTCCATGTTTACAGTGATTTACATAACTGTTATGAAAGAGGGATTGGACTTTACAACCTGTAGCCCGTACAGTACACATTAACACAGTATTGGAATGTATTAATCAGGATATTTCATTTCATTATGGACATTACATGAGAGTTTTAGATTGAACCTGTAAAGTCATATACGTGACACCAACCACTGTAAAAAAAACAAAAAAAAAAAGGGGGGGGGGGGATTTTAATAATTGTCAAATATTAAACTGTTTATTACTAAAATACATTCTGCATCTGAACATTTGTATAGTCCATAATCTGTTTTGTACTTTTAAGTGTGTGTTGTTTAACAGAACATGCAAAAGCAGGTTTTTGCACATTAGTTGTAAATCTAACTAATAAGCACTTAAAATGTTTTAAACGTGGTGCAAATAAACATTTCATTAAGTGTTCTGTTATTTTGCAGTGTGTAGACAAGCCGTTTATATGTGTATGGTAAAACATTACATCGGCGACATACAGAATGTTATGTGTTTTAAAAACGCAATACATTTTTGGGAGTAACACATTTTAGTACATCTATATGGAAAACAGGAATCACTTTATAATAGGAGCACATCCTGTGTAATGAATATTTAAAAGTTTAAAGTAAACAGATGTGAACAACTACTGCTTGTATTATTTTCATATTAGAGGTTTATGGTAAGTAGGTCTTATTTCCTTATCAAATATATTAATTGCTACAAACAAAACAAAAAACAATTGCTTCATCAAAAGAAAAAAGCATGTAACAGGGCTAATGTTTCAGTTTTGTCATCGGTCCCCCGATAAGGGCACGTCTCCAGCTTTGGATGAGAAAAAATTACTGTATGCATCTGTAACATGGCCAGGAGCCCTGTACTGGAGAAGGGGACAGGGCAAAGCCCTGCTCCTATAAAGTATATTTGTTTTGTATTATTATTATTATTATTATTATTATTATTATTATTATTATTATTATGATTTCTTTTTTGTATTTGTATAAATATGATGGCGTAGCCGTATGTTTTGTTATTGTTTCACAGTGTGGATGGGAAGCCCCATCCACATTAAATAAACCTTGTGCAGAAGGTGACCATCTCTCAAATTAATTAGTTGTTGCTAATCGGGAGATGGTCATCTGCATAAAAGCCTGCAGCTCTTAGCATTCCGGGTGGTGTGCTCGGAGGAGTGAACGAAAGGGAGCAAGGAGAAAATGAAAAGAAAAAGGTACACATTGGAAAAGTGAAAGCAATCTGCCCAGCCTGACTTGTGTATTTAGTGTTCATGATTTATTTTATTTAAACTTTTATTTTTGCTCTGTGAACAGTGTTTTTGTTAAAAGCTTTTATTTTATTTTTGTGTTTGAAAATAAACGGCGCCATAGCGCCTTTTTCAGCACAATATTTTGCCTGTTTTTCTTCGTGCATCTGGGCTGATGTCACCGTCTCAGCCGTCCCTGTCACAGCATCCCTGACACGTCCTGCATCTGCATAGTGACGATTTTCCTGTAAATGGGTAACACATTGTAGACCTACTAGGTTATCATTATGGTCCAGATCTTCATAAATCTTGCCTCCAGCGACTTTTGGAGAAAATTGTGAACAGCGCATGCAGCTTTTACTGCCTTCGACTGTTTGGCTGCAGAGGAATCAGACTCTGAAAATGCCTCCAGCGCTGGACCAAAAGCCCAAAGTCATTCTCTGATATATGCTGGGCTGTGGACAAACGGTAATTAAATATGTGCTTATCTTCTGGCATATTTTTCCCAGGGTATGGCCTTAGAAGACAACACTTTGATGGAAATGGACTAAGGTGTGGTGCCCCCACTAGCTCTTTAGGCAGTGGAACATTGAGGCTCTCATTCTGTAAATGTCTTTCTAAAGGTGACTGTGACAGGCTGGTGAGTGGATAGAGGCCCAGAGACAGACTGCAGTTCAAAAAAATAATACTTTTATTCCACAATTAAACATAAAATAAAAAGGCACAAGGGCCAAAACAAAGATGTTCAAACACATAGAACAAAGCAAAACTTACAAAATAAAGGTTTCCAGGCTGGAAACAATAAACCCAGGCACAATAAACCCAGGCAGGTAGGAGAATTTAACCCCATCCCTGCCAATCTATATAGGACAGAGCTCTGCTCTGCCACAGTGACTGAAAGAAAAAGTACCACGCCCCTATGTGTATTTTGTGTTGTTTGTTGTGTGTTAATGTTGGTGTGTAGTCACTGGTACACAGGATATAAACGGGTCTGTGTAACACAAGTGTTTAAAATGTATATTTGTATTTAGGCACGAGGATTGCAGAGCACTTCATGTGCAAGTAAAATGTAATAATATGTGAGCATGTGGAATTGCACTTTATTAATTCACATGCAGTTGTACCGCGACTCCAATTGAATGATTGATTAGCAATCGAGTCTCGGTACAGCTGCATAAAAGCAGCATGTTTTCACTCACTGTGGGTTGTGTGTTCGGTGAGTGGAGAACGGGATTGGAGACGAAGGTTATAATAATAGTTAATAGTTAAAATATTTGTCTCTTTAATTTTGCGAAATTGCCGTGTCCTGTGTTTTTTGTTTGTTACAACCTTTTTATTTACTGTTCTGTTCATTCATTAAATGCTGAGCGAAACCAATCACTCAGCTCCACCCAACTCCATCTCTCTGTTGTTTATTTCTTGTTTCTGGTCTGACATCACCCACTACAGCTGTCTTTGCGACACGTGGTGTTATTGTGGGATTAGCAACGCCTCCTAGACGCAGACCAGAGCAGGAACCGCAGTTTCTTGTTTTAAAAAAAAAACAAAAAAACAACAACAACAAAAAAAATGTCAGAAGACGCTATCAGGCTGAGGGACTGGATCCAGGACAACGCTGGGCTGGATGCCCAGTCCATGCCTATAGCCATCCTGGTCCTATGGCTGATGGACGGGGAGTGATGGGAGGCGTATGAGAGGGAACACACCCCAAACTCCCTGGAGGAAGGTGTGGAGTTGGTCTTCTGCTACCTGGAGGCAGCTATAAACAGAACAGCAGCCTAGGTAGCAGGGTCTCCAGTGACCAGGCGGGGTGGACTGCGAGAGTCCAGCGCCCAGACGGGGGGACCATGAGAGTCCAGCGCCCAGACAGGGGGACCGTGGGGATCCAAAGCCCGAGAGTGCCTACTGGTATCACTTCCCCTACCGTCACCACCTGGAGGAGAAGAACAAGTGCTTCCTCTGCCTCCATCACCTTCCCCTGCAAGTAGGAGAGAGCTGCACCAGTCCCCTGCAAGTGAGGGAGAGCTGCACCAGTCTCCTGTAATAAGGGTAGATTACACGCCGCTGTCACTTCCATCGCCAGGAGACTACACGCCGCTCCCACCTCCGCCACCAGGAAACTACATGTCGCTCCCACCTCTGCTGCCAGGAGACTACATGCTGCTCCCACCTCCGCCTCCAGGAGACTTCACACCCCCGCCACCTTCACCGGCAGGAGCAGAGCAGCGGGAGGTGGGAAAGTGGGTGTGTGGACTTTCCCCCTCTCTGAATGATTGAGAGGCGAGCCTTGGGGAGATTGTTAGCCCTATAAGTTAACGCTCTGTTGTTTCCTCAGGTCTGCCCATTTAGACGCGGCGAGAGTGCGGAAGCTCTGGTCCAGGACCGAGAATCAGCCGGGAGAAAAAGAAACAGAGTTTCACAGAGAGACAGTGAGAGCGGGGAACCCTTGGGCAGACCCCGGAGTATTGTAACAGAGCAGGCTAGTTAGCATGCAGTGTAAGTCAGTGATCCGGGTTGCACGGGTAGTGGTGACTGGGATATAGCTGTCAAGTGCAGCACCTTTTCTTTGTAGTTTTGTTACTGTTTTATTTTCCCTGTTTCTTTGTGCCTTCTGTTTTGAATTATTGTTTCGAAGCACCGGCAAGTGCGCCGGTATTGTATACCCTCGCTTGGTATTCCCGTGGTTCTGTTTACCATCGTTGGTAAGCAGACCACGGACCAACAGCACCCAAAATAAAATTGGGCACCTGTGCGGTGTTGCCAAATCCACCTGTCTGTCCACACGTGGTGTAAGTAGTGGGATTCACTGGCATTGCCCCAAGCAGTGCATCCACAGAAGGAGCAAACGAGCAATGGATGCTACCCAGTTTGCGGCGATGATGGACCTCCTGCGCCAGACACTCACCGCGGCAGTGCAGGGGGTGGCTAGACCAGCAGCTCCAGACCCCCAGTTACAACGCCCCACAAAAATGACGGCCAAGGATCGACCCGAAGCCTATTTAGAGGTTTTTGAGGCCATGGGAACCTCGGCCGGGTAGGATCCAGCACAGTGGGCTAGCTACCTGCTGCCTCAGCTCACAGGAGAGGCGCAAGCAGCGGCGAGAACGCTGTCCCCGGAGCGGATGATGGACTACCCCATGCTGAAAACTGTCATCCTTAATCGCGTGGGGGCCACACCGGAGGGGTATCAATAGAAATTCCGGGAGGAGCAGTTTGCGGCAGGGGAGCACCCACGAGCCATTGCCCACCGCTTGAAGGATTACGCCATGGGTTGGTTGAACCCAGACGGGAACACCGAAGCCAGGGTGGTGGAGATGATCGTGGTGGAACGTTTCCTAGAATGTCTGGCAGCGGGACCTCGGCTGTGGGTCCATAGACAGGCACCAGATACGCTGGACCGGGCAGTCGAACTAGCCGAGCAGTACCAGGCAACGGAGCCAATGCCTGCGAAACTGCCGGGGAGAAATGCGGCCTGGGGGGAAGGGGTAGTCCAGGATTTGGTCGGGGGGTGTCGGCGGGAGCTCCCGGCCCGGGAACTGGGGCAGGGTCGGGATACCCACGGGCTGCTGAAGTGTCGGACCGGGGTCTCGCGCGGACACCTTATAGGCAAGCCCCTTTTATGGCTCCTGTGTTTCCCCCTGTTGCCAAAACTTCGGGGAGAGAAACCAGCCCACCGAGGTGTTGGACGTGCAGGGAGGTGGGCCACCTCGCCCGGGACTGCCCCGTGATGGAGTGTGACCTCAGCCGACCAGGTAGGCGCGTTCAGTTACCTTAGTCACTTCAGCACACAGGTTTTGTTATTCCTGTGACAGTGGATGGTACAAAAACCCAGGCTCTCCTGGATTCAGGGTGTGGTCAGTCTCTAGTACAGGAGAGCCTAATCTCACCGGGGCATAAACGTATATTGGGACGGGTGCATATTACATGTATTCATGGGGATGTACGCTCCTATCTCAAGATCAATGTGACTATGACTATTGGCCAGCAGGTGACGCATGTGCAGGTAGAATTATGTCGTCGATTGCCGGTACCAGTAGTTCTGGGACGGGACTGTGAGCAGTTTAAAGATTGGTTGGCCTCCCTGACAGCCCCGTCCTCTTTATTGGATAAGAAAGAGGAAGTAAATGGAGAGATTTTTCCCTTTCGCGATCCAGAATGGTAAATTTAAACCCCGTAAAACTAAACGGGAGAGCCGGATCACTAAGAATGAGGGCTGGCAATGGAGGGAGTTGGAGAAGTTTCAGGTGGGGACGGTTGGTGAAGAGTCCGGGGGGGAGGTCGCGGAGCCAGTGCAGGGGTCTGGCTCGGCTGCCTCTGCTCGGGACTGACCTGACCCCGAGTTGGAGGCTATGGGAGCTGATTTCTTAGCTCGCTCCCGTGACTTCCGACTCGAGCAAGGGCGTGATGACGTGCTGGGCAGGCTCTTTGACCAAGCAGCGGTGGCTAATGGTTGGGTGGTCGAGCCCAGACGTGCGGCCACTTACCCCCACTTTGAAATTGATCGAGATCTGCTGTACCATGTTGATAAATGACCCCAGACCGGTGAAGTGCGTCATCAGTTGTTCATTCCTCAGCCCTTTAAGGAGGATTTGTTGCAGCTGGCTCACGCTATTCTCCTGTCTGGTCATTTGGGAAGGGATAAAACTAAAGCAAGGCTTGTGTCTTTTATGTTTCTTCTGGCTGGGGCTGGATGGCGATGTCAAGCGGTTTTGTGAGCGTTGTAGGGAATGTCAAAAGGCCAGCCCTAGAGCCATTCCACAAGCCCCACTGGTGCCTTTGCCCCTAGTGGAAGCTCCGTTTGAGCATATTGGGATGGACATAGTTGGGCCACTGGAGAGGAGCGTGGCAGGATACACCCACCTACTTGTCATTCTGGATTACGCTACGCGTAATCTTGTGTTTTCTCTATTTTACTCCAGTCTACTTCTGTTAGTCTCTGTTTCATACCTTCATAGTTTGCTTTTCTAAAATTGTAAGCCTTAGCTTTAGTCATTACTTTGGGGTTTTAAAAAACACTTAAAATGAGACCATGTTGTGGTCTGAGTTTGCCAGTGGTTCTCTGACC